>NC_140962.1:133390363-133527863 GCF_056783735.1 Eptatretus burgeri
CAAAAACGATATGCAGCATGACATCTCAAAAATTTGTTGACGGATTACAAAACTTGGTTGATGAGTTGAGTAAGTGACACAAACCAGCCAATTAGATTTTGGAGGGGATACAAAACGTAAACTGTTCAGCTTGGCGGAGGTATGGCTCCACCGAGTGTTGTACTAGTTCTTAATGGTGTATGCAGGAGAGGTAGTGTGTGGAGTGGTTCAATGGTTGCGAGAATGAGCAGCCTGTTGAGGAAGTGTTGTGCCTTGTGGAAGGGAGGAATGTTAAAGGATAGAGATGTGAAAGGAGAGTGTGTAGGAAATAAGAATTGGAGGGGAAAAGGGGTTTGGGGGGGGGTGTGGTGTCGGCAGAGGGTGTGAGATGAAGAATAATAATGGAGGTCCAAACTCTTGACAGAGCCTTAAAGCATTCATGACAATTTGAGAAAAGTTTCAACATTAGAATCAGTCTTGGATGGGCCACTACTTTATCCCAGGATACTCAAATTAAGGTGGCAGCAATTTGCAATTTGTTCAGGGTGCTTGTGATAATTCAATTACTCTTCATGAAAGACACTTTGCGGTCTTCAATGTCCACTAATGGTGGATGCGTTGGAAAGGAATATGAAAACGAAAATGTTTCGGAGTAAAAAAAAAAAACATGCCTCTATGTTTGAAAGAAACTGAGGAGTTTGAATGTAAATCGGAAACGATTATGGAAATGCACAAGTGATGCAAGTGCAGGAGTCACAAATGAACAAGTAAAAAAACACAACATGTCATAGCCCCTGTTGTTTTAGTAATTTTGCTTTATGGAGTTAAAGAGCGAGTCCATATTAATGTACAACTAAAATGCCACCAGTCTACCAGTTGGCCATCTTTGATCAGATCACAAAAGTAAAGTGAGGGGCACGTGTCATCGTGTACTGTGCTTTTGCCAATTTGAACAAAATAGGACCATGCATTTCGGATAAATGGTTGGGGACACATTTATTGTGTCACATTGTGTCAGGACAGGTTCGATCTGTGACCTGCTACAGGTACCATGTAAACCTGTACTAACCTGTTCCATGGTCGGGTTGTCGGCGACTAAACCGTCTCCCCCACCAGCGTTTCTGGTGAGGAGGGTGTTTGGATATGGACACCCAGCAGGATTAAAAACAAAACCTGTCAAAGGGCGGAGGAGCTCCTTGTGAGCCAACGGCCATCCATATCTAGTGCCCAACTGTGTCTGCGGACGTCCTCCTGCAGTTGGGTCACTTCTTATTAGGAGGTTGGTGGCAGGATTTGCACTCCGGCCACCGTAAAACCCTTCATTCCGCAAAACACAAAAACGCAAAAAAATCTGAAAACCCACTCCGTGGGAGTACCTCCTGTGCAGCTTCCCTTCGCAGGGCAGCTCACCGGATGACGGGATTGGGGCAAAGCCTTCGGGACCCCCAATCTTTGATAGGAGGGAAACCACAGGGTAACATCCCTGGGTCAGATTGTGGGAGAGTTTGTCGGAGTGGTGCTGAGGTGTCGTCCACCAGACGGCGGTCTCCTTGGGTTAACCTGAGGCGGTCCCTTCGGGTGGGTGCCTGGAATGTCCTATCCCTAAGAGAGGATGATCACCTGTCTCTGTTATCATCTGAGCTCAAGCGTTTGGACATCGGGATTGCAGCTCTCTCTGAGGTTCGGAGACCGGATTGCGGCGAGATAATGGTGGGTGGTTACACCTTCTATTGGTCTGGTCGCTATGATGGTTACCATACCCAAGGAGTTGCTGGAGCTGTGTCCAATAAGCTGACCCCAATGATAATTGAGGTAACACCGGTCAACGAGCGTATTATGAGATTAAGGATTCGTCACTCCTTAGGTGTCATTTCCCTGGTCTCTGTTTATGCTCCGACTGAGGCGAGTGATCTCACCGTGAAGGATGCATTCTACGCCACACTCGAGTCTGTGGTTGATCAGTGCCCCAGACGAGATACACTTCTAGTCTTGGGGGATTTCAATGCATCGACTGGAACTGATAGGGACGGTTATGAGGTGTGTGTTGGTCCCCATGGGTCAGGAACTATGAACCAGAATGGCACTAAGTTCCTTGACTTTGCAAGAAGTCATGGACTTAGGGTGGCTGGTTCATGGTTTCAGCGCCCACAAGCTCATCGCTGGACTTGGTATTCCAATGCTGGCGGTGTGGCAAAGGAGATTGACCATGTCCTCATTGACGGTCGTTGGAGGATGATCCAGAACTGCAGGGTCTACCGGAGTGCTCAGTTCCTCAATACTGACCACAGGCTTGTTGTAGCAACTCTAAAGCTGCACCTTAAATCCTGGAGAATGGTACCATCCCAGCCGAGGCTGGATGTTGCCAAGCTCAGGGATGAGAGAGTAGCTGAGGAGTTTGCGAACAGGCTGAGTGGACACTTGGGGGGTCTGGGTGCTTTGGGGGGTCCCGAAGAGTTGTGGAGCGCCTTCAAGACCACCGTCCTTGATGTTGCCGGTGGATGCCTTGGAGCTCACCGCAGGGCAAAGAAGAATTTTGTCTCTCAAGGGACACTGGATACCATTGACCAGAGTCGCAGGGCCAGGCTGAATGGCAGAGCTGAGTTGTTCAGGGAGCTGAGGCGTAAAACTGTACGTGCACTGAGGGTGGACAAGGAGGCCTATGTGCGAGGAATCTGTGAGGGGGTAGAGCATCACCTGTGGACAGGTGATTCTCGTCCCGCTTACAGGGGAATTCGCGCATTACGTTCATCCAAACCCATCCCTGGGAGCACTGCAGTGAGAGTAGAGGTTGGTAGGCTCTTGACAGAGGAGTCTGAAGTGAAGGCCCGCTGGGCCGGTTACTTTGAGCGGTTGTACCAGGCTGATCCCCCAACTGTCGAGTTGGACGTCAAGGGTGTTACAATCCCTGTTGCTGACCCTCGAATCAACTGTGGTCCACCTACGCTTGTGGAAACACGGGCTGCGGTGAACCAGTTGAAACGTGGCAAAGCTCCAGGGATCTGTGGCATCCATGCTGAACTTCTCAAGGCTGGTGGAAATGCTGCACTCGTGTCGTTGCATGCAGTTTTGTGCTCTGCCTGGAACACAGGCATCATCCCAACTGACTGGAAGAGGGGCCTTGTTGTCCCTCTCTGGAAAGGGAAGGGTGATCGCCAAGACTGCAACAACTACCGAGGGGTGACGCTGCTCTCAGTGCCGGGCAAGGTCTTTGCTCGGATAATTCTCGATAGGGTTCGCCACCATCTGCTTGAGCACCAGCTTCCAGAGCAGTCAGGCTTTACACCAAAGAGGTCAACGATCGACCGTATCCTTGCACTTCGTGTCCTCACCGAACGCAGACGAGAGTTTCGGCAGGGGGTGCTTGCAGCCTATGTTGATCTCTGTAAAGCGTTCGATTCAGTGAATCGGGATGTCCTCTGGAGGATTCTTGGTCTTCGTGGGGTGCCACCAAAACTGATCGATCTGATGTCTGAACTCTACTCTGGTACTGAGAGTGCTGTGAAGTGTGGTGGTACCATCTCTGACTTATTTCCAGTTGTTACTGGAGTTCGTCAGGGATGTGTACTTGCCCCCACACTTTTCAGCACTTGTATGGACTGGATTCTAGGGAGGATGTTGGAGAGATCAAGTTGCGGTGCGTCATTTGGGAATGTCAAGATCTCGGACCTTGACTTTGCAGATGATGCAGTCATCTTTGCGGAGACTTTAGACATCCTCTTGGGGGCCCTCGAGGTGCTGAATGAGGAGTCGGAGCCGTTGGGATTACGGGTTTCTTGGGTCAAAACTAAGATCCAGGCTTTCGGTGACATCTTGGATGCTGCTGTCCTGTCTGTGTCTGTTTGTGGTGAGGATGTTGAGGTCGTGGAGAGATTCACTTACCTTGGCAGTGATATTCATGTCTCTGCTGGCTGCGAGTCAGAGGTCAATAGACGTCTGGGTCGGGCCTGGGGAGTCATGGATTCACTGGATCATGGGGTGTGGCGCTGCCGGTACCTGTGCGGGAGGACGAAAGTCCGAGTCTTCAGGTCCTTGGTACTTCCAGTCTTGCTCTATGGGTGCGAGACTTGGACTCTGACCAAGGATCTGAGATGGAGACTTAATTCCTTTGGTACCAGGTCTCTTCGGAGAATCCTTGGCTATCGCTGGTCGGATTTTGTGTCCAACGAGCGGTTGCTGAGAGAGACTCGGATGAGATTTGTTACCTGCATAGTCCGTGAGCGTCAGTTGCGGCTGTATGGACATGTGGCTCGTTTTCCTGACTCTGATCCTGCTCACCAGATTCTCTCAGCGAGGGAGTCTCATGAGTGGAGGAGGCCAGTGGGTCGACCACGTTCCTCATGGTTGCAACAGGTTGACCATCATCTCAAGGAGATGGGGATGGGCCTGGCATCTGCCTGGCGGATGGCCAGACGGAGGCCCCTGGAGTACCGGCGGAAAGTGTACGCAGCGACGTGCTGTTCTGGCACATGCTCCCATACCTGACCTGACCTGACACATTTAAGTAAGAAAATGACCGCCAGTCGGCCATCTTGGATATGATCTCAAAAAAAAAAAAAGACGTGCGTATGGAAGCCATCATTCGCTATCTGTGTGCCAATTTTGCACAACATTGGTAAATGCATGTCCAAGAAATGGTTGAGGACGTGTTCAACATCGGGTTTTTTACAACTAAAATGGCCTCCAGTCAGACATCTTGGATATGATCTCGAAACAAAATGATGGGATATGTAAGCCATACATGTCCGAGATATGTTTGGAGATGCACACGCACACGCGCGTGCACACACACACACACACACACACACACACACACACACACACACACACACGGACACAAAAATCGAGACCAAATCCATAAGCCCTCGTTTCTGACTTAGTCCAACAGGGGCTAATAACTGCAACTCATTGGTGAATGAGTTAGTTGTACAATAGTCTCCAGACACAGCCACAGGCTCTTCGTTCGGCAATCAGTCTTGTAACCAAGTGATGAAGTTGCGTCCCCTGCACGGCATGACCTTACACCGGTGCAAATTGGGGTCTCACTGCAACCTGAGCGAACACCCGTATACCTTAGTTATTGGCACTGCACCACCACCTGATCTTCTTCAACCCGAACCAACACGCAGCCGAAATACTTCAAAGCAATTTTCCCTTTGAAGTTTTCTTTTTCCTTCGAGTATTCACTATTTTGCTTATTTTCCGATTAATATTCATCAATGGAGGTTCGACTTTAAAATAATTAGTTGCTATATACACCTGCTTACTTATGTATGCATGCAATGGGGGCAACCAAAAAGTTTTGCAGCTCCTTCCTACCATCGAACAAAGCATAGAAATAATACATAAATGAACTGCTTTCAGAAATCAAAGGAAGCTGCTTGAGAATTGCTGTATTCCAGTAAGAAATCCATCTACCTCCTCAAAAGCATGCATGGACATGAATTTGAAAGGTCTCATTCAGACGCTAAGGCATCTAGCTTTCCAGAGTATTAAGCTGCACTTTTATGGCATATATTTAGCAAGTCTCATAGTTACTTAGTTTTCTTAGTTACTTGGTTTCTCAAGTTTTCGTCCAACTCATTGGGTAATTACTCATTACCTTCTCCAGAGGAGAGGGTATTGCATTTGAGTCCGTTTGTTGCTTGCAAAAATCGAAGATTTTTCAAGTTTATTGGTTGGTCTTGTGCGGTAGTATGTCTGTCTGTCTGTCTGTCTGTCTGTCTGTCTGTCTGTCTGTCTGTCTGTCTGTCTGTCTGTTACTTCACAAAAAAAAAATGTTTTTTTGACAAGTATGTTGATCGCCTCCATTTGTTTGTGTGTTTGTTACTTGCAAAATCGAAGATTTTTCATGTATATTGGTTAGTCGATTTTATTTTATTTTATTATTACTTATTTTTGTATGCATTGAGGAGGCTCTTGTGAGAGCTAACACAAAATGCACAGCAAGGGGGGCATGAGACAAGAAGGGCGGGAGAGGGAAGGACAAAACACTGGGGAACAAAGACATTAGGAGATCTGTGGAAGGGACAGGGATGGGCGGGTAACACAGGGTATACAAGATGGACATTACAGGGACTTTCAGGAAGGAAAGGAGGGAATTTGAAGGAGGTGGGTTTGGAGTGGATTAACGGGGGTAGAAAAGATAGTGGTTTTGGATGGGGGAAGATGAGAGGTGGTCGTGAACAGCTGTTTTTGAACGCCTGGAGGGAAGAATGGGATGGAACAGAGTGTGGGAGTTTATTCCAAAGGTGGGAAAAAAGAGAATGAAAGAAAAAAAGGTTTCAGATAGTGATACCCAGAAGCTTGAAAGAAAGGACTTCTTACAGAGGATTGTTGAGAAAGTAGATGGGGGGGGGGGGGGGGTTCGAAACGGTCCTTTCGGAGAGACATAGTGAGAGTGTGAGATTTGTCAGGATTGAAAGACATGTTCCACGTGTTGGACCAGTTTGTGATTTTCTTCAGATCTGCAGAGAGCGAAGAAGCTGCAGCTTGCCGGTCTGAGGGATGACAGATGGTACGGCAGAGGGTGGAGTCATCAGGAAAGAGATAAAGAGGATTTTCCAGAGTCAGAGAGATCATTGATGAAAACCAGAAAAAGAACAGGGCCCAGAACGCTGCTCTGAGGAACTCCAGCCTGGACAGGAATTTTGTTATTCTCTGTCTGTCTGTCTGTCTGTTTCTCTATCTGTTTATCACCTACAGGTCACAATTTTAAACCGATCTTCACGAAACTTCACCACATGGTAGAGTTTGTCATAAGAAACAAGCATATTGTTTTTGAGGTCAAAAGGACAAAAGGACAACATAGGCCAAACGTCAACAACTTCGGTGAGATTTCTAAAATCTTCAAATTTCATCCGATTGATTTGAAAGTTGAAGAGGATTTATATATCAGGCCAATGAAATCAACGAGCCCATTGTTTTTGACGTCAACGTCGACTAAAGGTCAACATAGGCCAAAGGTCAAAAACTAGGGTGGTATTTCTAAAATCCTCATTTTTCATCCGATTGATTTGAAACTTGAAGAGGATTTTTTTCCAAGTCACTGAATTCAACCAGCCAATTATTTTTGAGGTCAACATAGTCCAAAGGTCAACAACTAAGGAAGTATTTCTAAAATCCTCAATATTCATCTCATTGACAAGAAATTTGAAGAGGATTTGCATATCACATCACTGGATTCAACCACTAATTATTTTTAAGGTCAACGTTGGCCAAAAGGACAACATAGGCCGACTTTCTAAAATTGTCAAATTTCATCCGATTGACTTGAAATTTCAAGAGGAGTTGCATATTTGGTCACTCAATTAAACCAGCCAATTATGTTTTGTGGTCAACATAGACCAAAAGGTCAGCATAGTTAAAGGGTCAACAACTAATGTGGTATTTATACAATCCCCAATTTTCATCTTATTGACTTGAAATTTGAAGAGGATTTATATTTCACGTCACTGAATTCAACCACCAATTATTTTGTTGGTCTACATCGGCCAAAAGATCAACATAGGCCAAATTCTAAAATTGTCAATTTTCATCCGATTCACTTGAAATTTCAAGAGGAGTTCCATATTTGATCATTGAATTCAACCACCAATTATTTTTGAGGTCAAATTTGTTTTATGGATGTTGCAAGTGTTGTGCTCTGCATGTCTTCTTGTTACTTGCAAAATTGAAGATTTTTTCAAGTATATTGGTCAGTCGATTTTGTAATTCTGTCTGTCTGTTTGTCTGTCTGTCTGTTTGTTTGTTGCCTACAGGTCACAATTTCAAACCGATCTTCACAAAACTGCACCACATGGTAGAGTTTGTCATGAGGAAGAAGCCTATTGTTTTTAAGGTCAAAAGGTCAACATAGGCCAAAGGTTAACAGCTTGGGTGAGATTTCTAAAATCCTCAATTTTCATCCGATTGATTTGAAATTTGAAAAAGATATATATATATATATATATATATATATATATATATATATATATATATATATATATATATATATATATATAATTCAGGTCTCTGAATTCAACCAGCCAATTATTTTTGAGGTCAACAGAGACCAAAAGGTCCATATAGGTCCAAGGTCAACAACTAAGGTGGTATTTCTAAAATCCTCAATTTTCATCCGATTGACTTGAAATTTGAAGGGGATATATAATTCCGTTCACTGAAGTCAAACAGCCAATTATTTTTGAGGTCAACATCAACCAAAAGGTCAATATAGGCCAAAGGTCAACAACTATGGTGGTATTTCTAAAATCCTCAATTTTCATACGATTGACTTGAAATTTGAAGAAGATATATTTTTCAGGTCACTGAATTCAATCACCAATTATTTTTGAGGTCAAATTTGTTTCATGGATTTTGCGAGTATCATGCTCTGCACGACGTCTTCTTGTTTATCTGTTTGTTTGTCTGAATGTCCACTCACCTCCAGCCCAAACAACTAAACCGATCGTTCTGAAATTTTCGGAGATTATGGTCACTGACCCTGCGACTACCCCCCATTGAAGTTTCATAAAATTTGGTCGACCAAAAAAGTCTACATAAGCCAAAAGGCCAATTTGGGCCAGATTTTCTAAAATCCTCAATTTTCATCCGATTGACTTGAAATTTGAAGAGGATATGTAATTCAGTTCACTGAATTCAACTAGCCAATTATTTTTGAGGTCAACATCGACCAAAAGGTCAACATTGGCCCAAGGTCAACAACTAAGGTGATATTTCTAAAATCCTCAATTTTCATCCGATTGACTTGAAATTTGAAGAGGATATATATCTCAGGTGAGTGAATTCAAGCACCAATTATTTTTGAGGTCAACAGAGACCAAAAGGTCCACATAGGCCCAAGGTCAACAACTAAGGTGATATTTCTAAAATCCTCAATTTTCATACAATTGACTTGAAATTTGAAGAGAATATATTTTTTAGGTCACTGAATTCAATCACCAATTATTTTTGAGGTCAATTTTGTTTCATGGATTTTGCAAGTATTATGCTCTGTACAACGTCTTCTTGTTTATCTGTTTGTTTGCCCCTATGTCCACTCACCTCCAGACCAAACTGTGAAACTGATCATTCTGAAATTTTCAGAGATTATGGTCATTGGCCCTGCAACGGTCCCTCATTGAAGTTCCATAAAATTAGGTTGACCAAAAGGCCAATTTTGGCCAAATTTTGTAAAATGCTCAATTTTCTTCCGATTAATTTGAAATTTGAAAAGGGTTTACATACGACATCACTGAATTCATCCACCTGTTATTTTTGTGGTCAAAATAGGCCAAAAATCAACATAAGCCGAATTTCTAAAATTGTCATGATTGATTTTTTCATGACGTCATAGGTGTCTTCGTTATGACGCCATAATTGCACCTGTAGAATGATACATTTGATCAGTATGAAAATTTATAAGGTCATCTCGGGATAAAATGATCCACAGAAAAAAATTTGATGATGTCATCTGTCACGGGATTCAGCAGGCATATAAAAAAACCTTCAAAATCTTCTCTGAAGTGGCTGAACAAATCGAGGCAAAACTTTACATGTATGACCGCCTATCCATGAGGAACTAAAGGTTCACACAGACATCATAAGTCACATAGTTTGGCAGCCATATTGGATTTACCCTAAAACCTATAAAAATTCTTCTTCTACAGAATGGCTGGACATATCAAGGGGAAACATCACACAATTGTTCCCCAAGCCATGGGTGTACAACTTTGTTGAGGAATAATTGATAGGTCACATTGTTGGGCAGCCATATTGGAATGAAGAAATATATTAAATGTTTTCTCTGGATCCACATAATCATTCGACGTGAAACTTCACAATTATGATCTAGAATTGATGGGCATTGCATGCTTTAAATTTCAACTTGGTCGGACACATGGTCTTGCAGCTAGAATTATTTATTTATTTTTTGATCTGGGTTCTTTTTGTTTTTTTAAAAAAAATTTGGCTCACTTGGCTGTACCTGGATTTGTTTATGGGTAGAGGAGTAGCAGCTGAAATGCGAATCCTATCCAGGTTCCTCCTGATGACTTCAGCTTTGCTTTTTGTTTACTTGGGTTCCTTCTGATTACTCCAATTCAGGACTGTACCTATTTGGTCTTCCATTTGATTAAAAAAAAAAATTTGTATCCAATATCGAGGCACATATTAAAGCTAAAAATGAATTTATTTTAATCCCATTCCAAATTCAATTGAATGATAAAAAAGGTCATGGGTGAGGAGTCAGGTGTCCGATCAAAGCGGGGATGCATCAAAGCAGGACTTCTTGGAAACCGGTCATCACTGCCAGCAGTTATAAAGTGGCAGTTCTAATGATGTCTCATTATTAATGATGGAACACACCAGTACACAAACACCACACAAAACTACACAAGCACCACACAAAAGAAGTCCTGGTGAGGGTCTGCAATCTCTGATTGCTCTTTTACTTTTTGAAAAATGCATTTTAAAGTCTCTTAACCATACCGTACCGTACCACGAAACGAAAAAAAAGCAACAACAACAACATCATCATGGACCGTTTTAATTTTTATGAAACAAACACAACACATGTAACTTTGCAAAATCATGATGATGATGATTATGAAGATGTGCCATTCGGGACCATGGGGTGGCCAGGAGCATTGTCAAGCAGCAGGAGTTCCTTGAATGAAAGGTTCTTTCCTGCCAGGTACCTCTTGAACTGAGGAACGAAACAGGTATGGATCCAGTCCATAAAACTTCAGACGTCACCCATGCCTTCGTCTTCACCCTCTAGTACATGAGCAGTGCCTGATTGTTTTTGTTCTTCAGCGCACATGGGTTCAGGGAATGATAGAGCATCATGGGCTTTACCATAAAGTCCCCTTCGGCGTTTACGCAGAGGAGAAGGGATACCCAGTCCTCTGCAGCCTTGAAGCCAGCTGCTTTGTTCTCGTGCTGTGAGATGAACGTTCTAGTTGGCATCTTTTTCCAAAACAAGCCAGTCTCATGAGTGTTGAACACCTGCTCTGGCAGGTCCCTTGTCCTCGTTGAGGCTTGCGAGTTCTGAAAGGAATGCCTTGGTCGTGTCGTGATCTGTGGAGGCACGCTCTCCTACAAGCTTGATACGTGCATTGTCGGTAACTACAGGAAGGGTATGTAATCTGCTTATTGTTTGTGGGGGATTTTTATGGGTGATGCTGTATTCAGAAGCTGATAATAGATTTGGTGAGCATTGTCATTGTGTAATTAATCTGTATGTAGGTAGCTGCTAATTACATTAATAGAGATGCATAATGTTTCCATTCTTTATCTCACAGGACATAACATCTTTCCTATCTCCAGGCAGATTATGCAGAGCATTTTTAAAATGTAACAGGTCAGATGGTGCTGTTTGTAGCAAGATGGTGATTTACACTAAGATGCGCTGAATGTTTCCATTGTGTAATGTCCATATGTGGTGACCTGGTAATTATTGGATACATTAACAGACACTGTTAGTGTTTTCATTCTGTAAATAACTCACGGGGGATGGCATGGCATCGCGGTGAAGGATGGCGTTACACTGTTGAGATATCCCACAAAACTATGTTTATGCCGCGAAGCTACGATGCAGTACGATATGTTTAAAGTGCAAATGATGAGACATCCCGCGGAACTATGTTTTTCCCACAAAGCTACAATACACATATAGGAAGCAGGTCATGTTCACGGCTTGTGGAAGATATGTTTTTTGTATATGTACAGTCCTGTACTATAAATACGTGCAGCTGCTTTGTGCATGGCTGATGGATGATATGTTTTTAGAACTGTGTTATGCTCGGAGCTCGTGAAAAAAAAACATTGCTGCAAAAAACACGAATTCTTGGAGCAATTTCCCGCGATTGTTGGACCATGTTACAGATTATCAACCGTGAATATGCAGAACCTGCGAAAGCTGGAACCGCGAATGTCAGGATCTGTGTGTGTGTGTGTGTGTGTGTGTGTGTGTGTGTGTGTGTGTGTGTGTGTGTGTGTGTGTGTGTGTGTGTGTGTGTGTGTGTGTGTGTGTGTGTGTGTGTGTGTGTGTGTGTGTGTGTGTGTATGCAGTCCCTTCAGAAAGTATTCACACCCCTTGACCTTTGTGACATTTTTTTGTTACAGCCTGAATTTAAAATGGATTACATTTAAAAAAAATACGCTCAATACAATAACGTTGAACATTTCTGAACCTAAAACGTTTAAACACTTTAACAGTGGCATGTGTTATTGGATGCTTATCAGGATGCTTTCTATTGAATTCGGCAGCAACTCCTCGATGTGAAGAATCCTGTCTTGCATACATGAGAATGAGTTCAATTCGATCTTCAATTGTTAGTTTCGAAGCCATCTTGTATCTGAAAGAAAAAGAAAAATATCAAATTGTATATTAGGAAAAATGCCAATGGATCCAGACTTTTGGGACTGTGTGTATGTATGTATGTATGTATGTATGTATGTATGTATGTATGTATGTGTGTATATATGCATATATATCTATATTTGAGTTATTGAACTTGTCAATTTTAATTTTACATTCATTTCAGGCTTGCAGAGAGGTGTTTCTAAAAGTTGTGCTTAGACATAAATCGTATGTATGACAGAGACATCAGTCATCAGCATTGTACTCCAATATGAATTACAAGGACATTGTTCGATAATAAACAAATTAATACATCATAGTATATAAGATTTCAACCTTGGCCACGAGCATTATTGACCATCAGTTCAGATGGGAATACTAATCAAGCCAATCCATAAGGTTTCCTAATGCCCTTGTCGAGAACGTAATGCATATGGAAGTTCCTTCATGAGCCTCAGGTACATGTCCAAGTTCATCTTAAGCCAATATACATGTAACGCTTCTTGATGAGCCATGGGTATGTGTGGCCAAGCTTCTGCAAAGCCTGAGAGAAGTGTACAACATTCTACATGAGTCAGAGATACTTGCAGAGGTTTCTCTATGAAGTTGAGACACTGTATCAATACATTAAATTAAATCTCAATGTATTCCTCACACACAGTAAGCTTTGGGTGCAAGCCAGGCTCAATGAAAACATAAGCCAATTCCTGCTGATGAATATAAACATGTCATAAGCAATCCAAGCAGCAAAATTTAGGATGACTTTTCTGTGGCCCCGGGTGAATGTCTGAGCAATGTTGAATATTAATATACAACTGTTAGACTCAGAGAGGAGCTAATCGACAAAGGGCAGCAGGTGTCCAAACTAAATGGGTATGTGGGGAGGTAGGAGAGGGTGTACTTATACAAGGAGGAATATCACACCAACGAGTAGTAATGACCAGGAGAGTAACAGAATGGGAAAGAATCAGCGTTTGTGTAAGAGATTATAGTTGTGTGTGGTTGAGTGCATGCCGCAGTGATGGGCAGCATATTTGAAAGACTGAAATGAGGAGGACGAGACAATGGACATGCTGAAACGATTCCACAATTGGGAGAGTGAGGGGATGAATGAATGCAGATGAGGAACCATGCTGGACTTATGGAGGGTGAGCAGGGCAGGGGTTCCTGGGAAACACATGTGACCTGGGGTGGCTCTGGGAGGGCAGGTAGGAACAAGGCCAGATGCAAGTTGATGTAAAACATAGAGCCTACCAACCTGCCACCAGTGGAGAGTGGCAGTCCCTGGGAATCCGCCTCCCACCTTGAGATTCCGATGCTTGACAGATGCCTTCCTTCACATTTCTCGATAACCACCTTCCCTTGCCATGTAGGACCAACCTGGCTGCATCTGCCATGATTTGAATTATTTTCAAGATGCTTCGTCCTGTTGATTAAGCTTCATGAAGCTGCAGACGTCTAAGGGTTAAAGCAGAACACAAGTCATGGAATGGCCTGTGGGAGCTAATAAGCAATGGAGCGTACTGAGACGAAAGGCATGTCAGTTTTTCATGCAAGTAGTGTGTGTGTGTTCCCAGTAACACCTGTCAGGCTGGATCGGTACAAAGCATTTTTTGGGGATGAGGGGAAAGACACTTAGGCCACCAACATAATTTGAATATGGCATTGATTCAACTTGTTGTTTTAGCTTGGAAAATGTCTTTTTGATGGCCCTTTGAAAGCCTTTCATAGTGTCAGAGTTATAATAGGATGTTCTGCACAGAATGCTCCAGATTGTTTGCAAAAATAGAACCCAGTTTGTACCTATCCCGCCAACAAATTTGTTTCCTCCGCATCGAGGTTAACGAGGAATCTCCAAGAAGCGATGAAAAGTTCTCACTGTCTGACAAGCTCTGCAAGCTGAATTATCCTGCTTGCGTTCCTTCTGTGGAAAAGTCAATGTGGTTTGATGATATATATGTGTATATATATATATATATATATATATATATATATATATATATATATATAATATATATATATATATATATTATATATATATATGTGTATATATATATATATATATATATATATATATATATATATATATATATATATATATATATATATATATATATATATATATATCAATAAAATATTTATCAATGTATTTTTATTTATATTATTATATTATTTATTTATTGATGACTTCTGGCTTAAGCTTCTGTCTGCAGTTGGTGGAGTCTGTGAAAAACAGACATGCCCACTGCAAACAAGCAGTTTCAGGAGGTGGTTCTGTCTCATTCACAGGCTCAGCGCACTGTCAACAACAACTTCAGCTGGATGTACCGTTTTAACTACAAAATCTTATTTCTCTGCTGCGGAAATCCTCGTAAAGTGTGTAATGGATGCCTGAAAAGGATGGATGCATGGCAAGCACCTCTTATTAGTCAGAACGCTTGCAGTTATTGCTGGTGTGTGACAAGGGTGAGGGGTCACTATTCCAGTGAAGGGGTACCAGTTGAATATATATGTATATATATATATATATATATATATATATATATATATATATACATATATACATATATACATATATACATATATACATATATATACATATATACATATATATACATATATACATATATACATATATACATATATACATATATACATATATACATATATACATATATACATATATACATATATACATATATACATATATATACATATATACATATATACATATATACATATATACATATATACATATACATATACATATACATATACACATACATACAAATATACATATATATTGTTGTGGTTGAGGAAATTCGCAAACCACCATTCAGGTCCCGTAGGTGAGATATCTCTGTAAGTATATGTGTAGTTAGCCCAAACCCGTTGTTTAGAGGGAATAAATGTGATTCATTCGGGCTGTGACCCTTCAAGATAGCCGTTTTTCTGTTCTATCTTTATTTTGAACCAACCACGTCTCAACCGCCATCACACAACAACCACCAACCGCAACGCCGCTTCACAACAACAACAACGCCAACAGCCACGACCTTTACCGTCACAACTCGCTCTCGCAATCATCGCATCACCGCCATTCCAAGCGTCACCGTGGCCAGGGACCACCACATAAACCCTCCACCACCTTCACCTCTCCTCCTTCTGCGGCCTTTCCCGCACCGCTTGTGGGCACCGATCCTGGACTCGTACAGGGCGCACGCCGAGCAGCGGGTGCAAAAAGCGGCCTTTCCGGGGAAGTCGGATCAGGAATGATTCATGCCCATTTCTGTTCCGTCCTATCAGCGAGCGCGGGGCGATTTGGCCCCGCCTCCAGGCGCGTCGGAGTAGAATCAATATATGCAGATTCGAGGATCAGGAATGATTCACGCCCACTTTTCCTCCGTCCAATGGGCGAGCGTGGCTCCGCCCCCGAGCCGATCCTGATCCGAAAATCTGAATATGGTTTCTCCTGCGACTATAAAGCGCTGAGCGCGGGGCGAATTGAGTTGGAGTAGAGGTTTTCTGTTTCGGGCTCGGGCGAGTTGGAGAGGTGTGGCAGTGGCAGTGGCAGTGGCAGTGGCAGTGGCAGCGGCAGCGGCAGAGAGAAGAGTTTCTGTTTCGGGCTCGAGTGAGAGGAGAGGTTTTTCTGTTTCTGTTTCGGGCTCGGGCGAGTCGTGGCGGCGGCGGCGAAGTGTGGCAGCAGCAGTCAAGACGAGTCTGTCGGGGTTTGGAGTCTGTCGGGGAGCTGCAGAGAGGAGAAGCCGGGAACGCGGTCGAGGGCGCAGTGGAGTCGCTCGTCGCGGGACCCAAGCAAGCCAGCTATCCTCTTTCCCCAGAGCATCAACAACCCCCCCTGTTTCCCCCCCGCGCTGAGATAGTGCGAAAAGGGGGGCCCCCCCCGTTCCCACCCCATTCCAGGCAGTGCCAGCGAGGCCCGCGGAGGAGCGCGGAGTCGGGGCGCCGCCGCCATTTTGTGGCTCATCACCAGACGGGTAGGCTCGACGCGGTCTCGGCCCCAGGCCCGTCTGCCCCCTTGTAGTTGAGGGTGGCCCCTTTTTCTTTTGCTTTGGAGTATATGTGTTGTCGGCGCCGTCTGTAAAGTAAAACTGTGTAAGTGTTGCCGTGTGCTCGCGTAGTCGGTAGTAGATCTGCATTGTGTTTCTTTTGTTGCATTTGCTTTTGGTGCATAATTGTTGTGTTCCTTTTGTTACATTTGCTTTTGGTGCATAATTGTTGTAATTGTATATGTGTGCTTTCCGTTTGCCGCGGAATAAATGTGCCTTATGTTGAACTGTTTTTCCCATTTCGCTTCGTCTTTTCTTTAATTGAATCTCCATCTTACTTCACGTAAAGGGTTGGTCGTGGGCTAAATACGCGCAATAATTAATCGGAACCGTCGAGGTTGACGATAACACCGCTCGGTTATCCCGATAGTACGGAACGGGTCGCTTAAGGTGGCCCGTGTCCGAAGTCGACCTGCGGCGAGGTGCGATCGCCCGGTCTACCCTCCGTGTGGGTACTTAGGTAGGTCGAATTTGGCGAACAACCCTATCCCACGCGGGGGGCCGATTGGCACGATCGTGGTGAGGCCGAAAGGCCCACCCGTGACTAGTTCCCGGCGTTAGTCCGAGAGGGTCATGACGGAATTGTCCGTCCGGTGGGCGACGTGCCGCGATTCGAGTTACGTGGCCGCTCGCACGCCGGCGGGCGCGAATCCGCAACAATATATATATATATATATATATATATATATATATATATATATATATATATATATATATATATATATATTATTTCTGTTAACGTCTGCGTGTAATTTGATGTATCTCCTCCAAAACTGCCGGACGGACTGTCACCACTTTCGGCATTCGGATGCTTTGTGGTCTAATGAACAGCATGGGCTATGTGAGATCGCGCCAGACAGACACGTTTGGGAATTTTGGGCGATTTTCTAATTTTTACGTTCCTTTGCATGGCGACGTATGACATCACCGCTGAGAGGCGTAATTCCGTCATGACATCATCGGTCATTCGCTGACGTCATTACGTCTGTCGTCGACAGACCGACACCGCATTGTAGTTTTGTGGCATTAACATAATTTCACGGGACATCTCACCATATGCAATTTAAACATACAGTACTGCACCTACTGTATTGTAGTTTCACGGGATAAACATAGTTTTGTGGGATGTCTCACCACGTGCACTTTAAACATATGGTACTGCAATGTCGCTTCAGGGGATAAACATAGTTTTGCGGGATGTCTAACCAGTGTAACACATCATTCCCCATGATGCCATCCCCCGTGAGTTACTTACTGAATGAAAACACTAATAGCATCTGTTGATGTATCCAGTAATTACCACGTTTCCTCATACGGACATTACACAATGGAAACATTCAGCGCACCTTAGAGTAAATGACCATCTTGCTACAAACAGCACCATCTGACCTGTTACATTTTAAAAACGCTCTGCATTATCTGCCTGCAGATAGGAAAGACGTTATGTGTTGTGAGTTATCATGAACCAAGAACCGCTGTGAACAGATAACATTAGACCCTTGTCCCCATTGTTCCAATTCCCCGACTTTGTTGGTGTCGGCATTTGCGGCCTTTTTCTTGAACGAGGAACTGCTGCAAACCGGTAATGTTATCCCCCTTGTCTCCATTATAACAATGACGAAACACTTGCGGATTTTACCCCGACATTCGCGGATTTTACCCCGACATTCGCGGATTTTACCCCGACATTCGTAGATTTTACCTCGACACTCATGGATTTTACACCGACAATCATGGATTTTACCCCGACACTTGCAAATTTTACCCCCTACACTTGCATATTTTACCCTGACATCGTCTATATCCACAGCATTTTCCTGCATTTTTGCAGATATGTCATGTGTTTCGCATACTGCACACGTGTGCGTGTGCGTGTGCGCGTGCGTGTCCTCTTTAACTCCAAAACCATGAAACCTCACAGCCTGAAACTTTCCATATATACGAAGGAACCTCCAAGGGAATTCATGAGTGATAATTGGATGTCTGGGTTAATTAAAACACCCCTTTTGAAGATAATGGCCTTATTTAATTATTTCCTTTATCATGCGCATCCTTGGTCACCTCGCTTTCCCTGGGTGCGGTCTCAAGGTGCATCCTCGGTTACCTTGCTCGGGTCTTAATTCACCATTTTGTTCAGCCTGCTCAACATTCCCTTGAAATGGAACAGGCCATAATGATTTCTTAACGATACAGTTGTTTTTTTTCAACTTTCCACACTCCTATCATCGAATGCCTGATCATCACAGCTATTAATCTCTGGATACATTGTAATGCTTATAAACACCCAGAGATGCCAGTGTCTGTGGCTTTATTTCATTTCTGCACATGCCTTAACCTCTTGAATCACTTAAACTAAGGCAAATTATACAATTTAAGTTCCAGAATTGAACTTAGCAGCAATTCCCACTCCTACAAAAGTGTTCATATGTCTAATGATAGCCCATTGCAGCTAACCCCTGCAAACTTACTCCCTTTAATCTATTTACTCAGCAACCTTTCCCCATTCTCCTCTGCCCTTTTGCACATTTTCCTCAAAGCTTTCATCCACTAACACTTATTGTCCTTATCCCACTGCCCTCTTTACACCTTCAGATACTTTCACTCAAAGCATTCACCCACTTCCCTCAACTCTTTCATCCACTCACACATATCCCTCGCTCACTATCTTTTCTAGCCCTTCACCCCTGAGCACAAGCTGTAGTTTTAAGCTAATTCAGTTCAGTGGTTCAGCAATGCAGGAGAGCATATACAGTAAGTCCAACAAACAAGCACCTCGTGTGATCATGATAATTTCCAATATCTATGGTTTTCATGCCTGGTGTTGGCTTAGCGGTTAGGGTGGTGGCTTGGGACCCTAGGGTCCTGAGTTCAAGCCCCGTTGGCCACTGAATTAATACACCAGGGGGTTGACTCAGCCTGTCATTCTTCTGAGGTCGGCAAATTGAGTACCAGCTTGCTGGGACAATTGAGCCATTCGAGTATCCTGTGTCGGAGTGGTGACCCGTCCAGGATTGTGCCCAATAGCCCAGGAAACTGCTTTGGCAGCACCGACACTCTCTGTACAGAGTATGGTTCCAACTATTATTATTATTATTATTATTATTATTATTATTATTATTATGGTTTTCATGTGGAGAAGTGACTTGTTTCATTACATTATGAAATGTAACAACCACTTCCACCAGGAACAGCACTACATGGTGCACATTTACAGAGAGAATTTGCGTTGCCACAAGCCAAAACAAACGGGTCTGTGAATGTGTTTTTTTGACCACCTAAAATCTTCCCGGTACACCACAGGTGAAAACACCAACTTTCAACTCATTCCATCCAGCAGTTTAAGAGTGCATAAAAGACAGACAGACAGAGGTGGCAAGCTTTGTATATACTAGTGGGGCACCCATGGGAAACCCACAGACTTAGACATATATTACATTTGGACCATCCACAGGGTGGAGGGAGGTGAGGGGTGGGAGAGAGTGGAGAGTGACTTACTTCTGCCTTGACTTTATTGACTTGATTGACTTGACTTGCGAGGTGGGAGAACCTGCCTTGACTGATTTACATTGAGTAAACTTTCACTTCACATCTTAAAAATTCCTTCAAACCAAACGTTATTTTTTAATATTGGATTCCATCGTTAGTCCACATATTCAATTTATTATGTACAAAGTTTATCGAAGTAGTGTATATATATATATATATATATATATATATATATATATATATATATATATATATATATATATATATATATATATATATATATATATATATATATATATTGGGACCTTGAAAAAATACTTGATCCCTAATTTGATCCCTAACTTCAGTTTTCCTTTGCAGCGAACCCTACCCTTCCTCGTCTACACCCCTCCCTCCTCTCCTCCCTCACTCCCCACCCCTTCTCTCCTCTCCCCTCCCCTCTCCCCCCTCCTCTCTTCAGTTTTAAACCATCTTAGTGACCATGAAAAATGAAATCAGATTTCGAATTAGAGTTAAGAGAAGGCCACTCTGTTCTTGTTCTTGCATGTGGCAGCTTAGCTGTTGGGTAGCTATCATTTCTTGGAAGTGCAGCTGTGCTGCTGATGCTGTGCCCTTCTACCAGTGCACTGGTACTCATTTCGCCAACCTCAAAAGGATGATAGGCTGTCATCCCCACCTGGTGTTAATTCAGCAGCCAACAGGGCTTGACCCCAGGACCTGAGGATCCTAAGCCAGCCACGCGAGCTGCTAAGCCAACAGCAGCCTAGATAAAGCCATGAGAGAGGAAGAAAGTGTGAGCCTTGCAAAAGAGGCTCAAGGAGCAAACAAAAGGTAGTGATTTGATTTTGAAGCCCCACCCTGAACTGGGAAGCTTCTCCCAAAATAGACAGACAGACCGACTGGCGAAGATTGTGTGTGTGTGTGTGTGTGTGTGTGTGTGTGTGTGTGTGTGTGTGTGTGTGTGTGTGTGTGTGTGTGTGTGTGTGTGTGTGTGTGTGTCAGTGTGTTTCTTCCATAACTCCAAAACCATTAATTCTAGCACACCTGAAACTTTGCATGCATACCAAGGGAACGCCAAGGAAGTGCAAGAATGAAAATGAGATGTTTGGGTTAATTGAAACACTCCTTTTGAAGATAATTAAAGGCCTTTTTTTAATTATATCCTTTATCAGGCGCATCCTCGGCAACTTCGCTCTCTTGGGACTTGAGGCATGTCCTGGGTTATCTCGATGGGGTCTGAAGCCGTCATGTTTTTTTGGCCTGCTCAACCATCACTTTACTTGGAACAGGCCGCAACGATTTCTTAATGATAAAGTTTTTTTTTTCACTTTCCTCACTCATATTATCAAATGCCTGACCATCATAGCTACGAATCACCAGATACATTGCAATGTTTATAAACGCCTGGAGACGCCAGCGTTTGTGGCTTTATTTTATTTCCATAACATAACTTAACCTCAAAAATCTCATAAAATAAGCTGAATTACAAAATTTAAGCTCCAGAATTGAGCTTAGCAGTTGTTCCGACTCCTAAAAAAAGTGTTCATTTGTCTAATTCTGACATTGCTTGGGTGTCTCTGGGAGGTGTCTAATATAATGGATCATTTCTTGCCAAGCCAGCTATTCCTTATCAACTATTTCAGTTGAGTGCTTAAGCCACTTGGCACGTTCTCTATAATATTTGCATCGTCACTGAATACTGTGTATCGATCAACTTGAACAAAGGTCAGTGCTATTCACCAGTGTTGGCCACGTGTTGTTTTGCGGTACAACAGGTGGTGGCTGCCTCACTGAAAATGTGAAATTTTATTTTACATAAAGTTTCCCGTTTTTGTACAATCTTCCATGATATGACCCATCACTTTAGCATAGATAAATACAAATTAAAACTAGAAAGGGCACTCAGTGGAGCGCATACCTCCATCACGTAATGCCTGATCCATGAGAACATATCAGGCCCAATACATTTTTGAAATATCATGCCACACAGTACTAGATCGTTTTTGTCCCCATCTCTCAATGGTGAAGAATCACATAGGATTTAAGTAATTCTCCTATCCGGATCCGGATCTTCACCAAAATCTAATCTGTCCTTGTCAAACACCCAAATTGTCCACAAAATTTCATCCAGATCCCTCCACAACTTTTTGAGATATCCTGCACACAAACAAACAAATAGACAAAAAGGGATGAAAACATAACCTCCTTCACCTTTGGTGGTGGAGGTAAATAAACATTTCATTTTTAAAAGTTTCTTCAACTGTTTCATGGAGTGCTTGGTGAAGCCACTTGACATGTGTTCTTCAAGTTTCAATAATGGGGCAGCTTAGCATAACAATTGTGCATTTTGTGAGGAAAGCACCAAATTTGGCACACTAGTAGCCTATCATATTATGAACAGGTTTGGATATTGGGCCATCTCAAATATTTTGATGGCAGTGGAAAATGGCTGCCACAGCCATCAGCGGCTGAATTTGAGATGGCCCAATATCCAAATCTGTTCATAATATGATAGGCTACTAGTGTGCCAAATTTGGTGCTTTCCTCACAAAATGCACAATTGTTATGCTATATTTAGCTAAGTTTCCCCACTACAATGGCAATACCATGGTTTGATACCGAAAGGCAAAATATATTATATGACCACAATGAGTAAAAAACGTTTCCAGTTGTTATGAAGTCATGAATTGCCACATCATGGCAGGAAAGCTGAGAGGTACGCATACTTGCTCTGTGTAGCCTGGGTTTGCATCCCAACCCAGCTCTAAACTGTCATCTCGGTGTTTCACAGGCAGGGTGATTCATCAATGGGTATGTCCTCTCTCGGATGGACGTTAAACTGGGCGTCACATCTGCCGGAATCCCTCACTCGTCTCCCTCCCTCACTCTCCCTCTCCCCTCCCCTCTCTCACCCACTCCTTATCTCACTCCTCCCCCTCTCTCACCCCTCTGCCTCTCTAAGCCCGATCCCACACCTCTCCCTCCCAACCTTACCCCCTTCTCTCCCACCCCTCTCCCTCTTTCTGACCCCAATTTCTCTCACTCCAATCCCTCCACTCTCCTCCCCCTTTCCTCTCCCCTCCCTCTCTCTTCCACCCTCCCCCTGCTCCCAATCTCTTCCCCTTTGAGAGGACTGTAGCATGTACCAATCAGATTTGGAGTGAGCCGACCGGAGGGGTGTAAAAGTCGCTCCATGTATGAGCATGCAGGCAGACCTTTTCCAGGTAGATAACATGTGTTTTAAATGCTCCTTCCCTGGGTTTCAAAGTATCCGTGTGTGTGTGTGTGTGTGTGTGTGTGTGTGTGTGTGTGTGTGTGTGTGTGTGTGTGTGTGTGTGTGTGTGTGTGTGTGTGTGTGTGTGTGTGTGTGTGTGTGTGTGTGTGTGTGTGTGTGTGTGTGTGTGTGTACACACGCATGTGGGTTTCAGAATGTGGAATGGAGTCCTCCCAGGGTGGGCTCCAACTATCCACCTTCATTTCAGTAAGGGGTCACCATTCATGGACCAAGCAGCTGTGAAGTTTTCTGTTCTCAAAGTTTTGTGCCGTGGGCTCTTCAGGATCGGCGCTGAACTCTGGACAGCTTCCAACTGTGGTTCGTTTGTAGTGATATTCCCAGGGATAGTTTTTAATATACAGTATCTGTGAGTTTCTTTGTCATCATTCCCATAGATCCAACACACACATATATATATATATATATATATATATATATATATATATATATATATATATATATATATATATATATATATATATATATATATATATATATACTGTATATATGATAGGATGACACAAACACACATATTCACCTCTTTATACTTTTTATTTGGTTTTTCTTAGACTTGGTGAGCATCTTGTACTTGGGACCATTTACAGTATATGTCCCATATATTGACCTTATCTCACGGTAATCTAACCCCTGATGCAGTTGCTTAAAAATATAATGTAAATTCCACGTAGTCCTTCAAATGGCTGCCCTTTGTACCTCACAATATGCTTCACCTTGCTAAATGCACACAAAAAAACAAAAACATGAAGGTCTTCCAGCCTAATCTTCAATTATAGCCATTGGGATCAAAGGTCAATGCATCATTCATGTGGCGGATTTCATGAATAATTTATATATTATACACGAAACAACCAGAGTGTATGGGCGATCTACGTCCAACATCATTAATGATATCGGTAGCAGGCTTGTTGCATCCACTGGCGATACAAGATAGCTGGTCTGGTTTAAGTAGCGACTGAGCTTGGCCATCCATTGGGGAAACACCATCAGTATTCTGGCTTTGGCGCAGGAAGAACAAAACTCCGCATTTACACCATTTTCAAGACTGTTTTATTCAGGGGGTGTGCGGGGGTTCATTAATTTATTTTGTTTGTTAATTTAAAAATATATATTTATTTATTTGTTTTCCAACAGTACCATTTTATTATTATTCTACAGTACATCTGCCTCCCGTGCATCACTCATTTCGGTGAAGTTGGCAAATCACTTGAGGGTGTAAATTAAGCTAAAATTCCTGATAACCAGCACAGAGTTATCGAAAAAAAGTATATGTATATATACCTGTATATACACACACACAAACAAGTAAGAGGGGTATTGGAATCGGGAGAGGGGAGAAAAAGGAGAGTATAAAGGTGTTGTATTGAAGGTGTGGAGGATATTGAATTATAGAAACAAAGGGATCAGGTGAGCATGGACGTACGAAAAAGGAAATCCAAAGATTCCACCACTTTTACACACGTGAAGAATACATGACCTTTGGGCAGAAATTTTTGAAACTACATTCTGTCTTAAACAGCTTATTTTTCTTTTTCATGCAAGGTGTTCGTTATTTTCATCGTAACTTATAACCCCTGGATGCCACCGTTGACGTAATAGAGGACCACATGGTAAATGGATGCATGACCTTGAATTGGGGTATGTTGGGTGATCATTTGTGAACCACAGTGCAGGTGTATGGTAACGGTCCCATTTTCAGTTTTCGGTGGGTGTGTTGTCACACCCAGGAATGAAGGGTTTAAGCACTGAACTGGAACAGTGGTGCAATAAATAAAAGGCAGTGGTTGCTTGTGTTTCATATTTATTCATCTATTTATTCAATTTTTGAGCGGGTAACTTTGCTCAGGGCTGTTGTGTTTATCAGAAGTTGTCATTCGAGAGACAGCACAGGGCATTGACCTCGAAATTCCACTTATGGTGCCTCTCAGTTGGATTCTGGCAGCCGTTATCACGCTTGGGATATTGGAGTCGCACTGTGACTGATTTCATGCACTAAGCCATGGCTTCTGAAGCTTCTGCCCAGACAATGTACACTCCATGTGTGCATGACCTAAGAAAGCTTAACACCAAAAGGAAATAGGCAGGTGCATATATGTGCAGATGTGCGTCATGGCAGATTTGGACCAGAGGAAACCAGCAAGCTTTGTTGAGTCTTATATCAAACAGACAAGAGCAAATCCTACCTTGCTGCATGCAGATTGTGCTGGCAGGAGTGGTTCTCGGCTGGTGATAAGAGGATTTTTGGATGGTTGTGCAGATTTTCAAAAGCGAAAGCCTAAATCTTGGCCTGCCAAAGATGATTGCATTCAACGGTTTCCTTCGTCTTTGCAAAAGGATAGACCAGAACTTGCCGGATTATCCGTTCTGATAAAATATTGCCTGCAATTCCGCAAACATATATTGACTTCTCATTTCTAATCATGGTGGATCACTGATGAATCAAACTCATTTCAAAGGCCGTGTTCTCTAATTTATATATGCTTGAGCGAAGGCAGCCATTCGGAAAGTGTGTTCATGTGAGTTCAGGTTCGAGGAATGAATGCTGGAGAGTGTGAGGTGAAGCACACGGTCATACTTTGGCATGACGAGGAACTAGACAGGGAGAAGGTTTCAATGAAACTAGCTGGTTTCATGACACAAGCACCCTCGAACAATTTACTTATACCATATGGACTCCAACCTGAATGGCCTGAAAACTGGGCTGGAGTTCGCACACAGGCAGGAGATATATGTCCTCCCATGGACACGCACAGGAGATTGATGGTATTGCCCCTACTGACAGAACTAGCTGTCCAAGTACTTGTCCTTCATACTGCTGACAAAGTTGTGTTGCGAGGAGGAGAGAGGTGGAAATATGAATGACGACAAACTTCATATGGCAATTGCATTTGATGGGAGCAATTCCTCTTTGGATAAGAATGTAATGAAACATCATTCAGCTTTTCTTTAAAATTGGAGGTAAAGTGTAGCAGGATGGCCTGACAAGAGGTACACACAGTCACTACTAAGATGTCTGCCTGACCCAGCTATAAGTCTGTCATCCCGGTGTTTCACAGGCAGGGTGATTCTTCAATGTGTGTGCTATCCCCAAGATGGACGTTAAACTGGAAGTCTCGGTGGACAGCATTAGTTCATAAAATTTAAAGATCCCATGGTGTTCTTTGTGAGGAGTAAGTGAGCTATAGCTATAGCATCCTGAAGAAATTCCAAATTCCTGCCCTGACTTCCTGAGTTGGAGTGGTGAACCGACCAAGATTGTTTCCTAGTAACTGCTTCAGCAGCACCAATGCTCTGCGTAAGGCATGGTGCATGATCATGATGATGATGAAAGTGGGAGGAAAGGGTTACCATACAAATATCAATGCCAATAGCAGTTAGCATATAAATATATAGACACAATAACATCTCTCACCCATAATTGGAGGGAAAAACCAATCAGCTCTCACTTAATCAATTAACCCAAGTGGCTATGATTTTCAAAGTTAACCCCCATGCTCTTCCAGCCAAAGAAAGCTGCATAAAGCAGCCAAGGAAAGCGAGACAAAGCATGTGGTACGTGCTTGGGAGCCTCAGTGGTGTGCGTTTCTGTCTCTGCTATTGCTGCTGACTCGCTAATAAGTGATGAAAGCAGTCCGGTGGCCGAGGGTTGTGCAGCATTGGGATTCTCATGCATATGCTACTTGTGAATGTATTGCAGCTCCAGAGGAACTCGGATAGAGTTTGAAACAGCAAAGGGCTTACCTTGCGTAGCTTTTCATGGTTGCTTTATGCAGCTTTCTTCAGCCAGAAGAGTGTGGTAGGAGTCAATTTATTTAGAACCCAAACCACCTGGGGTAATTGATTAGGTGAGAACTGATTGGTTATTCCCTTCAATCACAGGTGAGAGATGTGATTGAGTCGTGTTATTACCTCCGCCACCCAAGGTGAAGGGGATTATGTTTTCACCCCTTTCTGTCTGTTTGTTTGTGTACAGGATATCTCAAAAAGTTGTGGACGGATCCGGATGAACTTTTGTGGACAGGTTCGGTGTGTGACAACGACGAACTGATTAGACTTTGGTGAAGATCCAGATCCGACAACTCGAATTTTTTTCAGTGATTCTTCACCATTGAGAGATAGGGTCTAAAACTATTTAGTACTGTCTAACATGATATATCAAAAATGTATTGAGCCCGATGTGTTCTCATGGATCAGGCATTACGTGGCGGAGGTATGCGCTCCACCAAGTGCCCTTCTCGTTCATTTATAGGTTGAATTGGCATTGCATGTGGTACATGATTGGTCGCCTCGATGGTGCACATTTCCCTCTTTGCTGTCGCCGATGACTCTCTAATAAGTGATAAAACGTGTGGCGGCTGAGGGGGGAGTGTAGCATTGGGATTTCCATGTATGGACTACTTTTGAATGTTTTACAGATGTAGAGGAACTCGGGAGGAGCTCTGGAATGTTTTAATGAGGAAAGAAACCCAATCTAGACATTGGATGAGCAAAATGTAATGTTACTAAAAAACTTGCCTATAATGTCAAGTCGAGTCTGGTGGAGGAGTTAGAACGTGGAACAGATCAGGGAGCAACAGAACAAAATGAACAATAGAATGAGAAGGGGGAATCACACCAACAGCAGGGATGAGCAACAAAATAGAGGGAGACTTGGAGAAATAAGTGATGTGGGGAAGAATGAGGGCTGGGGTGGGGGGGGGGACACACGGGGTGAAGAAGATGGGTATGGCCATAAACTGTGAGGGAGGAAAAACTGAAAAGTTGGAGAGAGGTGGTTTGGTGGGAGGCAGAGAGCTAGAGTGGGGAGAGTTATCGGGTGTCAAAAAGATCATGGTTCTGTATGGGCAATGATCTGGGATGATTGTGAAGAGCTGTCTTGAAGACCAGGAGGGAAGAAGGAGATTGAAGGGAACGTGGAGGTTGGTTCTACATGTGGCAAAAAAATGGAATGAATGAGTGGAGGTGAGCAATTTCAGTGATTCTGTATTTTGGGAGTTTCCCCAGATGTGGGTTGCTGACAGAGCATGTGCACCCTGCAAAAACGTGGGGTGGGGGGGGGGAAACAAAGCAAGGAAAGAGCAGAGAGTGCAAGACCAGAAAGAAGGTGGTAGAAGACAAAAAGACCTGCTTGTGATCTAAGAGTGATAGGCCTAGAGGCTCAGCTTCATCATGGGAGATTCCAATCATCTTGAAGACCTTGGTTTCCAAGCGTCAAGTTGAGAAAGGTGTGACGCAGGGGGGGGCCCGCCCAGGGGGGCACCGAGAGGAGAGAGCTGTACTCTGTCAAGCTGCGGATTAAGACCTTGTAGGTGGATAAAGAGTTCAGGTGTGCCAAGGGAGGGCTTTGTATGACGGAAGATGCCCAGTCAATGGCTGGCTTTGGAGACAAACGTTGAAATGTTGTTTGCCCATGATAGATCATGGCTGATAATGAGACCCCGGTGTTTGAATGGTGAAACTTCCTCAAGAGGATTGTCTTGATCAAATCAAGATCAAATGATGAGTTATCTCACCCAATCAGTGATTATTCAATCCGGGATGACTCACTCGGGCCGCCTTTTCCTTCCAGGTCAGCATTCATTGCAGTGTCCTTTCCATTGAACTGATAAGGTTCTGTGAGACTGTGCAGTTCATGGACAGACATAATTTGGATCACTGAAGTTATTCCCTCTTGTGAGGATCATTATCTTGTCACCTTTGTCAGGAAGAACAACTATTCAAGAATGATCATTATCTCTCCAGAATTATCTACAAAGAGCAATCAACCAATGAATCTCGTCTCGACAGTTCTGAATAGGCTTCACTACGGTGGTATTATGTCCTGAAGACAACTGCTCATTGTCTCTCAAACACAGCACCAACAACAGCAGCACATACAAGAGTAAATGAAACATCATAACTGTAGGCTGAACTTGGCGTCTTTTTCTAGATTCTGCCTTGACTTCAACAATGGATGGCCTAAAGCTTGGAGTCAAAGCGAGCAGTGATTTGCTTATTGTGCCATTCAGCAGCATGATTTGTTTGTTGGTGGCCATCTGACCATATTGGCTGGCATTCCAATTGGCTAATGAACTGATGTTGTCATCATTCACAGATATGCAACGATGTCAAATACAGCGATGAGGTCATTTTGCCTGCAGTCATCCCTCTTGCCCAACAGCAATGTCCCAACTTCATCCGTTTTGATAATAACAGCCATTCACACTGCAGTGCAGTTTAGGATTACAACATCCTTCGCATCAACTGGCTTGCATGGTCTCAGGACTTGAATCTCATTGAACACGGCTTGGGACATCATAGGGAGGCCTACTTATTTCCTGATAAACTATATGACCCAGGTCAAAGAGGGTGCTAACATCCCAGAGTGACAGTTCCATCATCTGGTTTGGTGAATGACAAGACGTGTTCAGATATCCCTGAGGCTTAGGCATAATTGTGGACTTACCATCAAGTTGTCTCAATTCAATTCTCAGTCTGACTAGAAATTGTCATCGTGATGTTTTGGCAGCAGTGCGGATAATCGCAAAGTGAGCCTTGCCTCGGATGGACGTTATGCCCAGCATCTCGTCTGCGAGCATGAGTTGTTGATGTTAAATATCCCATGATGTATTTCATGGAGTAGGGGAGTCATCACCAGTACCCTGACTATCATATTAAAATACGCAATTTGGTGTCTGTCTGTCTGTCTGTCTGTCTGTCTGTTTGCCTGATCACGATACATTTGGTCATTACTTATCTAATCTCAACCAAACTTGACAGGAGGACTAAGAATCACACGATGGAGCTTGGAGCGACTTAATTTGCCCCCCTCCCCAAGGGGGTTTTCTCCCTTGGGCCAAATCAGTGTTAAGGTGCATTCATAGCTTATCGTGGCATTTTTTTTCAAGGCCCCTTCTACAAAACAGTATTAATACTAATAATATGTCCCCTTCCCAAGTGGTTTTCTCTCCTTGGATAAACGCCATGTTAACGTCTATAAATAGCTTTTTGTGGGGCACCACCACCAGTAGTAAAATTATTAAAACAAAAGGCAAAATACGTTGGCGCTAATTGAATAATTGGCCATTAAAACTAATAATTTATCAAAACGTTGGCAGATCCAGCAGCCTACAACGCTTCAGTTTAAAGCTCTCTTGCTGAACCTTGCAGAAAGTTTTAAAGTCAAATTTCCTGACGTCTCTCGTCTTTTTTTTTTTTTGAATGAGTAGCTCGTGATTGTAGCTCGTGATTTTGTAGGTCGTGATTTTTATTTTTTTTGAAATAACAAAAATATTTCATTTTCATGAAAACGGATTTCATCCCCCCCAGAAGATTTGCAAAAAAAAATCACTTCAAATTGAATGAATATGAAAATTGCATCTAATGTTCAAACTAAAGGTTGTCAAAACATTTAGGGAATGAGGTATTAATAATGCACGTAGGGACATGCGGCTTGACCAAGTTATTACTCGCTGTTTGTAAAATAACCTGAAGCTATTTGCTCCATTTCTCCTGCATTTAATAAATTTCCAACTATTTTCATTCTTCTTCTGACTGTGCTCTCAAACCACATTCTCCTGTACTTGTTAACGATTTGGCATCCATTGACCTGGTTTCACTGAGAGGACCGTCAAGAGGGACTGCAGGTTATCTCAGTAGGTGGCATACTCACCGATGAGTTGTCAGGTTCTTGGTCAGTGGAGTCCAATCTATATCAACTGCAATTAAGCTGTGGTTTCAATAAGGTTGTGTATCTATCTATAATTCCAGCAATGTGTGTGTGTGTGTGTGTGTGTGTGTGTGTGTGTGTGTGTGTGTGTGTGTGTGTGTGTGTGTGTGTGTGTGTGTGTGTGTGTGTGTGTGTGTGTGTGTGTGTGTGTGTGTGTGTGTGTGTGTGTGTGTGTGTGTGTGTGTGTGTGGTTTACGAGAGTGAAGGAATGGCCTGTGTGTTTGTTGTTTCTTGCACGCGGTTTGAAAGTTTTTTTTGTTTGTATTTGTTTGCACGTACGGCCACGCACATGCGGGCACACACCTACGGGCATGCACAAGTATGAACAATTCCACTATATATATATATATATATATATATATATATATATATATATATATATATATATATATATATATATATATATATATATATATATTTCTTCTTCTTCTTCTTTTGGCTGCTCCCGTTAGGGGTTGCCACAGTGGATCATCCATATGATGCGCATAGTAATTTGGCACATGTTTTATGCCGGATGCCCTTCCTGACGCAACCCTGGTCACCTCTTACGACACAAGGATATGGTACACCTATTTTAACCGGGGTATACACTGGGCCCAGTACCCTGGTACTCATTTCGCCGACCTCGGAAGGATGACAGGCTGAGTCAACCCCCTGGTGTATTAATTCAGTTGTCCAACGGGGCTTGAACTCAGGACCTTTTGGATCCCAAGCCGCTGCCCTAACCACTGCGCCAACACCAGGCTCATATATATATATATATATATATATATATATATATATATATATATATATATATATATATATATATATATATATATATATATATATATATATATATATATATTTGTTGCAGGTGTACAAGAGCTCTGTGTGGTGGTTGTTGTTGTTGTGGTTCTTGTTGGGGTTTTCGTTGGGGGTCGATTTTTGAGATGTGCATCCATTGGTCGGACAGCTACCGGACTCCACCTACATTTGTCGCTTCAATCCACCTACCATGGCACCCAGACAAAATAATATGGCCGCCATCTTGGTATTGTGGTGGGTCTAAGGCATCAGGCTTGTAGGCCTTTGCTGATGAAACACTGCCTGGGTTTGTTGCATCGCATTTCCATTGGCTTTGTTTGGGTCGCGTGTCACAATGAGAGACTCATAAAAATCTAATCAAATGTCGAATAAAAAAATATTAGAAAGGTTTAATCAAGCCAGTCAGCACACATGATAGTGCCTCCCTAAGAAACGGTGACATAATTTTTGAATGACCTCCTGTTGAGGATAAACAATCCGTGACCATGTGATGAATCAGCTCATTTTGATATAACCACGGTGGCGGCTAACATGGATGAGAGGTTTCGAGTTAATCTTTTAATATTGCATTAAATTTACGTTTCTCAATCCCGCTCTTCATCTTTTAAGAGTGCTTTAAATACACGTTTCCCAATCGACCCATTATTGTATTTTGTCACAGATTGTGATCACAGTGCAGTCATTCTTGATGTAAAAGGAAGGCAATTGTGTGCTGGTGCCTTGACCATCTTCCCTGCCTCGAGCTTAAGATGGGGCCTTGGTGCGAGTTAAGATTTGAAGGTTTGGGGTTGTAAAGCTGAGTGTCCCATCTTCATTTTGTTTGTGGATGTGAATGATATCCTACATAATATATGTTGACGGTAATCCCGAATTCCGTTTGGACTAAATGGATTGTTTGATCAAAAATTTTGCTTGAATGTTGGAGAACATGATGAATAGATAAGTTTCTGGCAGGCAAGAGGGGTGCAGGTGCTAAATTTTATGCATCATGTAACCTAAATGCTGTCGCACTATTTTTTTTAATCGTGTCATTGACATGCACTTTAAGCAGCAATGCCATGCACTAATTCATATATATATATATATATATATATATATATATATATATATATATATATATATATATATATATATATATATATATATATATAAGCTTCCACATAAATTTTGTGATGGGCACTCCAATAGTTTCTGAGATATGAGCAATAATGTACATGTACGTATGGCATATAGGTTCGAAAATCACCCCTGTCTGTTTGTATTTTTGTTTGTGAGCAGGATATTTCAAAAAGTTGCGGATGGATTCGGACGAAATTTGGTGGACGGGTTGGGTATGTGAGAAGTATGAATTGATTAGATTTTGGTGAAGATCTGGATCTGGATACGACGATATTTTAATTTGTTATTTAATTCTTCACCATTGAGAGATGGAGACAAAAACTATATGTACAGTGGTGAAAAAAGTTTGTGAACCCTTTATAATTTTGTATTTCTGCATAAATTTGACCAAAATGTGATCAGATCTTCACCTGTCATAATAATATATAAATAGAACCTGATTATACAAATAGTACACAAAAAAATCAACTTTTTCATTTATTTATTGAACAAAATGATTCAACATTCAATTTCTTTGTCACAACATGGCCGGCCGATCACCAGAGGCCGGATCGAAGGCACTCCTCCCAAGCTTCAACCAAAAGCCCGAGCAGACTTTCGTCTGACATTACAGAATTTGAAAGGTTTATCAACAGTTATGTGCAAGAGAACCATGTCGAGGGATGGCTAAATGACGTACCAAATGATGTCGACCCTGAAAGGCCTCCTCCCCCCATATTTCAGGAAGAGCGGCCTTCAGACAGTTTTATCAGGGTCGCTAATGCCATGAGAAATCTTTGTGACACCGCAATACCAAACTTTAATTAATATGGCCGCGCAAACTTCGTGTTTCACAGTGGGCGTATGTGATGAATTTGGGCAGAGCAATATGGCTGGGCAACCCCTGCTCCCTATGGCAGATGAGTGGAATGACTGGTCATTGCAACATGGCCATGCGAACCCCCCTCCCCATGATGGATTAGTGGGTCAGCCTTGGGCGGAGTAACATGGCCGTGCGTACTCCACTCCATACGACAGAATAGCTGGATTGCCATGGGAAAAGCAACATGGCCGTGCGAACTCCCCTCCCCTTTGCGGATGAGCGGGTCAGCCTTAAGCAAAGCTTTAAAACATTTAATGATAGACAGCCAAATCCTCTAAGCTCACAGAAGGTGTATAGGAACAAGGTGACTCCTTGGACATGCCTTAATCCAATTATTACATGATGGCCAACAGCTGTAGCAGGATTATGTGATGCAGAGCCCAATACAAAACTTAGCCTTGTCCGGTTTTCAGCAACCATTGTAAGTGGTGCCGGCACAAGCAATGACAGCGATGGGTGGCCGGCAGCCACTGGCATTGCCACTGAAGCCAGTGTTGATATTGATGGGGGCTCGATGGCAACTGGCGGTGCCGTCGTTTCTGGCGATGACGGTGATGTGTGTTTGGTGGTCACCAGGATGGCTGTCTCGGCCATGACTCCTCTATGCTTCAAATGTAAGCTCACCAACAGGAGGAAGCATTCCATTCAGTGCCAATTATGTCATTCGTATTACCACTATTCGTGTGTTAACTTGTCTGGGCATCATGCGGAAGTGCTTATGACCAATCAGTCATGCCCTGTCTAACTTGGGATTGCACCGAAGGCCCCCCCCCCAGCTATCCCGGCCCAACAAATGGGCTTTTCCACCTACTTAGTGAGATGTCGTAATAATTTTATGGTACTCCATAAAGTACCCAAGGGTGATCGTATCTCTGTTGCCAATGCTCTTGGCAAACTTCTTTGTGACGTTATCCTTGAGAACTAGGCCCCCTTGGCCCGGTATCTCCTCCTTGTTTTTGTTACTTTGGCCTTAGGGGTGCCTGATAAAGAGGCTCCGGACTCTCCCAATGTCTCATTGATTTCTAAAGCCAAGTGTCAGGTGGCTGATTTATTTGGCAATGGACTTCTTGCCACCGCTTCCAGTCCTTTCTGGCAACTCCACAATTAAGCCTCGTAAAGCCGATAACTCTCAACATATCAACAGAAGAGAGAAAGCAAAATTTGCCAATATGGATATCAAGGGGGCCATCAGAGAGTTGGTGTCTTGTGAGGGGCATGCCCCAATCAGCCGAAACTACCGAAGCCCTCAAAGCCAAACACCCGGCTGCCCCGCCTGACCTCAACCTACTGGCTGTGCCCAAAGGTGAATTAGCCACTCTGATTGTTCTTTCTGAGCATTCCATCTGAATCGCGGTCAACCTTTTTCCATCTGGGTCGGCTGCAGGTCCCGGTGGGCTCAGACCAGGACATCTTCAGGCTCTTTTTGGCAAGGAATCTGCTGATACGGGGGCCCACTTACTGTCTTCTCTTACCCTGTTCATTAACGTGGTTCTGCAGGGGGAGGATTCTGAAGCCATCCATCCTGTTTTTTGGGTGGAAATTTATTTGCTCTAACCAAGAAGGACGGTGGTGTTCATCTGATCGCTGTGGGCAATACTTTGCGCCATCTCATGATCAAAACTGCAGTTCGATCTTTTTCTGAATATCTCAGGGCTGAGCTACATCCTGTCCATTTGGGCTATTCAACTAAAGGTGCGTGTGAAGCTGCTGCCCACGCTGCCAGACTTTATTTGGCAAATCTGCCTCCAAATCATGTCTTTCTTAAGATCGACATGCGTAATGCATTAAATTGCTTGAGGCATGACCTTTTATTTGTCTGAAGTACGAAGGCGCACCCCCAGTATCAATCCGCTCATCAGGCAGGCATACGCCAGGCCTTTTGATTTGTTCTATTGCAATGAGGCCATTTATTCAGCAACTGGCATTCAACAGGGTGACCCCTTCGGGCCAGGTGTTTTTTTTTTCCCTGGGCATCGACCCATTAGCCAGGGAGGTTCAGTCAGAGTTCAATATATGGTTTCTCAATGACGCATCATCTGGGGATGAACCCACGAAAGTGCTGGGTGACCTCCAGAATGTCATTGCCTGGTTGACCGACATTGGCCTTGAGATCACTGGTGGCAAGTGTGAGTTGTCCATCCTCAACCATGCATCTCTGAATGACTGTCAACTTACTGAGGCCATATTTAAGGCAGTGCTCCCTGATATTAAGATAGTGCCGAGAATGAGTTTTGTGGAAGCACGATTAGCAAATAACAAATAAAAGAATTTAATAAGGTGAAAATCAAAAACAGCTTTGCCATAGTTTATATCATGAAAACACAGGGAACAGGATTATATATAGTAAGTAAGGGAATACAAACTGATTTAACAATGGGAAGATGTGGAGGTTTTTACTGTCACCATATTAATCTGTCATATATTTCTGATACATAAATGACAGCAAGAAGGCTTCAATAAAATTATCATTTCTGTGTCCAAGCATACCTTCAAGAAAAGGGTATTCAGTATTTTAATAAATATGTTCTACAACATAAGAATGGGATATTTTCAATAAAAGATTTGCTTTATACTGATGTAACTAAACTAACAACTTTGGATTTAACTAAAATGTTAGCGTGGCTTATGTTAGCCTTAGGAGAAGTTAGCGTGGCTTATGAGAAATATTTGGATCAGGAGATGCTCAAGACAAGAGCATTAGGAGAGGTATGTAATTTCATCTCTGCTCAACAAAAATACTTAAACCAAGAACCAAGTTAAGGTAATACTCGATGGTGATGAGTGTTTTAAGAAAATTAAGTTATTCCCGAAAATAAAACACAAATATTTATCATATCTCTATGTGACTACTCAATTTGATTGAAGAAATGATCATATGAAAGGGGGCGAAGCCCAGCCCTCGGCAGGTTGAGGAGTATAAAAAGGGAGCACGATGACTAAGTAATGTGTACCAGTTTGAAAAGGAAAAATATGAGTTATCCGTAGTGAGCGAATATTGCGACTTTGAGAAATGGTAGACATTACTGTGTCAAAGCCTCCCTTTTGATACTACTTGTGAAGGTGAGGTGCTTTTAATAATGTGGCGGTGAGGTGTTTTTAATGTGGTGGTGAGGTGTTTTTAATAATGTGGTGGTGAGGTGTTTTTAATAATGTGGTGGTGAGGTGTTTTAAATAATGTGGCGGTGAGGTGTTTTTAATAATGCGGGGGTGAGGAGTTTTTAATAATTTGGGGGTGAGGAGTTTTTAATAATGTGGTGGTGAGGTGTTTTCAATAATGTAGTGGTGAGGTGTTTTTAATAATGTGGGGGTGAGGAGTTTTTAATAATGTGGTGGTGAGGTGTTTTAAATAATGTGGCGGTGAGGTGGTTTTAATAATGTGGTGGTGAGGAGTTTTTAATAATTTGGGGGTGAGGAGTTTTTAATAATGTGGTGGTGAGGTGTTTTCAATAATGTAGTGGTGAGGTGTTTTTAATAATGTGGGGGTGAGGAGTTTTTAATAATGTGGTGGTGAGGTGTTTTAAATAATGTGGCGGTGAGGTGGTTTTAATAATTTGGGGGTGAGGAGTTTTTAATAATTTGGGGGTGAGGAGTTTTTAATAATTTGCAGGTGAGGAGTTTTTAATAATTTTGTGGTGAGGAGTTTTTAATAATGTGGTGGTGAGGTGTTTTTAATAATCTGGGGGTGAGGTGTTTTTAATAATGTGGTGGTGAGGTGTTTTAATAATGCGGAGTGAGGTGTTTTTAATAATTTGGTGGTGAGGTGTTTTTAATAATGTGGTGGTGAGGAGTTTTTAATAATTTGGCGGTGAGGTGTTTTTAATAATGTGGTGGTGAGGAGTTTTTAATAATTTGGCGGTGAGGTGTTTTTACTAACGTGGTGGTGACGTGTTTTTAATGGTGTGGCAGTGACGTGTTTTTAACAGTGTGGCAGTGACGTGTTTTTAATAGTGTGGCAGTGACGTGTTTTTAATAGTGTGGCAGTGACGTGTTTTTAATAGTGTGGCAATGACATGTTTTTAATGGTGTGGCAGTGACGTGTTTTTAATAATGTTGCAGTGATGTGTTTTTAATAATGTGGCGGTGATGTGTTTTTAATAATGTGGCGGTGATGTGTTTTTAATAGTGTGGCAGTGACGTGTTTTTAATAATGTGGCAGTGACGTGTTTTTAACAATGTGGCGGTGATGTGTTTTTAATAGTGTGGCAGTGATGTGTTTTTAATAATGTGGCGGTGATGTGTTTTTAATAGTGTGGCAGTGACGTGTTTTTAATAATGTTGCAGTGATGTGTTTTTAATAATGTGGCGGTGATGTGTTTTTAATAATGTGGCGGTGATGTGTTTTTAAGAGTGTGGCAGTGACGTGTTTTTAATAATGTGGCAGTGACGTGTTTTTAACAATGTGGCGGTGATGTGTTTTTAATAGTGTGGCAGTGATGTGTTTTTAATAATGTGGCGGTGATGTGTTTTTAATAGTGTGGCAGTGACGTGTTTTTAATAATGTGGCAGTGACGTGTTTTTAATAATGTGGCAGTGACATGTTTTTAATGGTGTGGCAGTGACGTGTTTTTAATAATGTGGCAGTGATGTGTTTTTAATAATGTGGCAGTGATGTGTTTTTAATAATGTGGCGGTGATGTGTTTTTAATAGTGTGGCAGTGACGTGTTTTTAATAATGTGGCGGTGATGTGTTTTTAATAGTGTGGCAGTGACGTGTTTTTAATAATGTGGCAGTGACGTGTTTTTAATAATGTGGCAGTGACCTGTTTTTAATAGTGTGGCAGTGACGTGTTTTTAATGGTGTGGCAGTGACGTGTTTTTAATAATGTGGCTGTGACGTGTTTTTAATGGTGTGGCAGTGACGTGTTTTTAATAATGTGGCGGTGATGTGTTTTTAATAGTGTGGCAGTGATGTGTTTTTAATAATGTGGCAGTGACGTGTTTTTAATAATGTGGCAGTGATGTGTTTTTAATAATGTGGCAGTGACGTGTTTTTAATAATGTGGCAGTGATGTGTTTTTAATAATGTGGCGGTGATGTGTTTTTCATGGTGTGGCAGTGACGTGTTTTTAATAATGTGGCGGTGATGTGTTTTTAATAGTGTGGCAGTGACGTGTTTTTAATGGAGTGGCAGTGACGTGTTTTTAATAATGTGGCAGAGACGTGTTTTTAATAATGTGGCAGTGATGTATTTTTAATAATGTCGCAGTGACGTGTTTTTAATAATGTGGCAGTGACGTGTTTTTAATAGTGTGGCAGTGATGTGTTTTTAATAATGTGGTGGTCAGGTGTTTTTAATAATGTGGCTGTGAGGTGTTTTTAATAACGTGGCGGTGAGGTGTTTTTAATGATGTGGCAGTGACGTGTTTTTAATAATGTGGCCGTGACGTGTTTTTAATAATGTGGCAGTGACGTGTTTTTAATAATGTGGCAGTGACCTGTTTTTAATAATGTGGTAGAGACGTGTTTTTAGTAATGTGGCGTCGAGGTGTTTTTAAAAGTGTGGAGGTGAGGTGTTTTTCATTGTGTGGAAGTGAGGTGTTTTGAATAATGTGGAAGTGACGTGTTTTTAATTGCGTGGCGGAGAGGTGTTTTTAATAATGTGGAAGTGACGTGTTTTTAATAATGTGGGAGTGACGTGTTTTAATAATGTGGCGATGAGGTGTTTTTAATAATGTGTTCGTTAGGTGTTTTTAATTGTGTGGAGGTGAGGTGTTTTTAATAATGTTGCAGTGATGAGTTTTTAATAGTGTGGCGGTGATGTGTTTTTAATTGTGTGGGGGTGATGTGTTTTTCTTGATCTGGAGGTGAGGTGTTTTGAATAACGTGGAAGTGAGGTGTTTTAATAATGTGGCACTGACGTGTTTTTAATAATGTGGAGGTGAGGTGTTTTTAATGATGTGGACATGAGGTGTTTTTATTAATGAGGCAGTGAAGTGTTTGTAGTAATGGGCACTGAGGTGTTTTTAATAACATTGAGGTGAGGTGTATCTGATTACGTGGAAGTGAGTTGTTTTTAATAATGTGGAGGTGAGGTGTTTTTAATGATGTGGCACTGACGTGTTTTTAATAATGTGGAGGTGAGGTGTTTTTAATGATGTGGACATGAGGTGTTTTTATTAATGAGGCAGTGAAGTGTTTGTAGTAATGGGCACTGAGGTGTTTTTAATAACATTGAGGTGAGGTGTATTTGATTACGTGGAAGTGAGGTGTTTTTAATAATGTGGAGTTGAGGTGTTTTCCATAAAATGACAGTGAGTTGTTTTTAATAATGTGGAATTGAGGTGTTTTTAATCATGTGTCGGTGAGGTGTTTATAATAACGTGGCAGTGAGGTGCTTTTGATAATGTGGCGGTGAAGTGTTTGTAATTATGTGGTGGTGAGGTGTTTTTGATAATGTGGAGGTGAGGAGTTTATAATAACGTGGCAGTGATTTTTTTTTAATAATGTGGCGGTGAGGTATTTTTAATAATGTGGAGGTGAGGAGTTTATAATAACGTGGCAGTGAGGTTTTTTAATAATGTGGAGGTGAGGAGTTTATAATAACGTGGAAGTGAGGTTTTTTTATAACGTGGTAGTGAGGTATTTTTAATAATGTGGAGGTGAGGAGTTTATAATGACTTGGCAGTGAGTTTTTTTTAATAATGTGACAGTGAGGTATTTTTAATAATGTGGCGGTGAGGTATTTTTAATAATGTGAAGGTGAGGAGTTTATAATAATGTGGCAGTGAGGTTTTTTTTAAATAATGTGGCGGTGAGGTATTTTTAATAATGTGGAGGTGAGGAGTTTATAATAATGTGACAGTGAGATGTTTTTAATTATGTGTTAGTTAGGTGTTTTTAATTTTGTGGAGGAGATGTGTTTTTAATAATGTGGCAGTGAGGTGTTTTTAATAATGTTGCAGTGATATGTTTTTAATTGTGTGGCGGTGATGTGTTTTTCTTAATATGGAGGTGAGGTGTTTTGAATAACGTGGAAGTGAGGTGTTTTAATAATGTGGCACTGACGTGTTTTTAATAATGTGGAGGTGAGGTGTTTTTAATGATGTAAAACGCTTCATTCCGCAAAACGCAAAAACGCAAAAAAATCTGAAAACCCACTCCGTGGGAGTACCTCCTGTGCAGCTTCCCTTCGCAGGGCAGCTCACCGGATGATGGGATTGGGGCAAAGCCTTCGGGACCCCCAATCTTTGATAGGAGGGAAACCACGGGGTAACATCCCTGGGTCAGATTGCGGGAGAGTGTGTCGGAGTGGTGCTGAGGTGTCGTCCACCAGACGGCGGTCTCCTTGGGTTAACCTGAGGCGGTCCCTTCGGGTGGGTGCCTGGAATGTCCTATCCCTAAGAGAGGATGATCACCTGTCTCTGTTATCATCTGAGCTCAAGCGTTTGGACATCGGGATTGCAGCTCTCTCTGAGGTTCGGAGACCGGATTGCGGCGAGATAATGGTGGGTGGTTACACCTACTATTGGTCTGGTCGCTCTGATGGTTACCATACCCAAGGAGTTGCTGTAGCTGTGTCCAATAAGCTGACCCCAATGATAATTGAGGTAACACCGGTCAACGAGCGTATTATGAGATTAAGGATTCGTCACTCCTTAGGTGTCATTTCCCTGGTCTCTATTTATGCTCCGACTGAGGCGAGTGATCTTACCGTGAAGGACACATTCTACGCCACACTCGAGTCTGTGGTTGATCAGTGCCCCAGACGAGATACACTTCTAGTCTTGGGGGATTTCAATGCATCGACTGGAACTGATAGGGATGGTTATGAGGTGTGTGTTGGTCCCCATGGGTCAGGAACTATGAACCAGAATAGCACTAAGTTCCTTGACTTTGCAAGAAGTCATGGACTTAGGGTGGCTGGTTCATGGTTTCAGCGCCCGCAAGCTCATCGCTGGACTTGGTATTCCAACGCTGGCGGTGTGGCAAAGGAGATTGACCATGTCCTCATTGACGGTCGTTGGAGGATGATCCAGAACTGCAGGGTCTACCGGAGTGCTCAGTTCCTCAATACTGACCACAGGCTTGTTGTAGCAACTCTAAAGCTGCACCTTAAATCCTGGAGAATGGTACCATCCCAGCCTAGGCTGGATGTTGCCAAGCTCAGGGATGAGAGAGTAGCTGAGGAGTTTGCGAACAGGCTGAGTGGACACTTGGGGGTCTGGTTGCTTTGGGGGTCCTGAAGAGTTGTGGAGCACCTTCAAGACCACCGTCCTTGATGTTGCCGGTGGATGCCTTGGAGTTCACTGCAGGGCAAAGAAGAATTTTGTCTCTCAAGGGACACTGGATACCATTGACCAGAGTCGCAGGGCCAGGCTGAATGGCAGAGCTGAGCTGTTCAGGGAGCTGAGGCGTAAAACTGTACGTGCACTGAGGGTGGACAAGGAGGCCTATGTGCGAGGAATCTGTGAGGGGTAGAGCATCACCTGTGGACAGGTGATTCTCGTCCCGCTTACAGGGGAATTCGCGCATTACGTTCATCCAAGCCCATCCCTCGGAGCACTGCAGTTCGAGCAGAGAGTGGTAGGCTCTTGACAGAGGAGTCTGAAGTGAAGGCCCGCTGGGCCGGTTACTTCGAGCGGTTGTACCAGGCTGATCCCCCAGCTGTCGAGTTGGACGTCAAGGGTGTTACAATCCCTGTTGCTGACCCTCGAATCAACTGTGGTCCACCATCGCTTGTGGAAACACGGGCTGCGGTGAACCAGTTGAAACGGGGCAAAGCTCCAGGGATCTGTGGCATTCATGCCGAACTTCTCAAGGCTGGTGGAAATGCTGCACTCGCGTCGTTGCATGCAGTTTTGTGCTCTGCCTGGAACACAGGCATCATCCCAACTGACTGGAAGAGGGGCCTTGTTGTCCCTCTCTGGAAAGGGAAGGGTGATCGCCAAGACTGCAACAACTACCGAGGGGTGACGCTGCTCTCAGTGCCGGGCAAGGTCTTTGCTCGGATAATTCTTGATAGGGTTCGCCACCATCTGCTTGAGCACCAGCGTCCAGAGCAGTCAGGCTTTACACCAAAGAGGTCAACGATTGACCGTATCCTTGCACTTCGTGTCCTCACCGAACGCAGACGAGAGTTTCGGCAGGGGCTGCTTGCAGCCTATGTTGATCTCTGTAAAGCGTTCGATTCAGTGAATCGGGATGTCCTCTGGAGGATTCTTGGTCTTCGTGGGGTGCCACCAAAACTGATCGATCTGATGTCTGAACTCTACTCTGGTACTGAGAGTGCTGTGAAGTGTGGTGGTACCATCTCTGACTTATTTCCAGTTGTTACTGGAGTTCGTCAGGGGTGTGTACTTGCCCCCACACTTTTCAGCACTTGTATGGACTGGATTTTTGGGAGGATGTCGGAGAGATCAAGTTGCGGTGCATCGTTTGGCAATGTCAAGATCTCGGACCTTGATTTTGCAGATGATGCAGTCATCTTTGCGGAGACTTTAGACATCCTCTTGGGGGCCCTCGAGGTGCTGAATGAGGAGTCGGAGCCGTTGGGATTACGGATTTCTTGGGTCAAAACAAAGATCCAGGCTTTCGGTGACATCTTGGATGCTGCTGTCCTGTCTGTGTCTGTTTGTGGTGAGGATGTTGAGGTCGTGGATAGATTCACTTACCTTGGCAGTGATATTCATGTCTCCGCAGGTTGTGAGCCGGAGGTCAATAGACGTCTGGGTCGGGCCTGGGGAGTCATGGATTCACTGGATCATGGGGTGTGGCGCTGCCGGTACCTGTGCGGGAGGACGAAAGTCCGAGTCTTCAGGTCCTTGGTACTTCCAGTCTTGCTCTATGGGTGCGAGACTTGGACTTTGACCAAGGATCTGAGACGGAGACTTAATTCCTTTGGTACCAGGTCTCTTCGGAGAATCCTTGGCTATCGCTGGTCGGATTTTGTGTCCAACGAGCGGTTGCTGAGAGAGACTCGGATGAGATTTGTTACCTGCATAGTCCGTGAGCGTCAGCTGCGGCTGTATGGACATGTGGCTCGTTTTCCTGACGCTGATCCTGCTCACCAGATTCTCTCAGCGAGGGAGTCTCATGAGTGGAGGAGGCCAGTGGGCCGACCACGTGCCTCATGGTTGCAGCAGGTTGACCATCATCTCAAGGAGATGGGGATGGGCCTGGCATCTGCCTGGGGGATGGCCAGACGGAGGCCCCTGGAGTACCGGCGGAAAGTGGACGCAGCGACGCGCTGTTCTGGCACATGCTCCCATACCTGACCTGACCTGAGGTTTTTTTTAATAACGTGGCAGTGAGGTATTTTTAATAATGTGGGGATGAAGTGTTTGTAATTATGTGATTGTGAGGTGTTTTTAATTATGTGGTGGTGAGGTGTTTTTTTATAATGTGGAAGTGACGTGTTTTTAAAGATGTAGCAGTGAGCTTCTTTTAATACCATGACGTTGTGGTGTTTTTCGCAATGTGGAGGTGAAGTGTTTTTAATAATGTGGAGGTGCGGTGTTTGTAATAATGTGGTCTTTAGATGTTTTTACAAACATGGCAGTGAGGTGTTTTTAATAAGGTGAAAGTGAGGTGTTTTTAATAAGGTGGAAGTGAGGTGTTTTTAATAAGGTGGAAGTGAGGTGTTTTTAATAAGGTGGAAGTGAGGTGTTTTTAATAAGGTGGAAGTGAGGTGTTTTTAATGATGTGTAGGTGAGGTGTTTTTAATAAGGTGGAAGTGAGGTGTTTTTAATAAGGTGGAGGTTCGGTGTTTTAATCATGCGGCATTGACGTGTTTTTAATAACGTGGCAGTGAGGTGTTTTTAATAATGTGGAGGTGCGGTGTTTGTAATAATGTGGTAGTTCGATGTTTTTACAAACGTGGCAGTGAGGTGTTTTTAATAAGGTGGAAGTGAGGTGTTTTTAATAAGGTGGAGGTTCGTTGTTTTAATAATGTGGCATTGACATGTTTTTAATAACATGGCAGTAAGGTGTTTTTAATAACGTGGCAGTGAGGTGTTTTTAATAATCTGGAGGTAAGGTGTTTCTAATAACATGGATGTGAGGTGTTTTTATTATCGAGGCAGTGTCGTGTTTTTAGTAACGGGCACTGAGGTGTTTTTAAGAGTGAATTTTTATAAGACAAGCCGGTCGGCGGCGATGGGTCACCGAGCATGGAAACTATAAGATATAGAGCAAAATGGATGTCATATAGTGGATAGGGAATCTACTTATGATTATGCATATCAAATCTCATCCAGTTCCATCTACTGATAACTACTCGGTATCCATTTGAATAAAAAGTATCGAAAATGCAGTTTGAAATCGGAAATCCCCAAAGTTCGAGGGGGTGCTGTGGTGAACAAAGATCTAAATCGAAAATCCAGCTCAATCTTTTGTGCACAATGTAATCCAGACGATTAGTGTGAATTTTCATGACCATCCGACCATAACCCTAGGAGGAGTAGCATTTGGCGCGAAGGCACCTCCAGCTCTCGCATATTATCGATTTTTGCACTAATTGACCTTTGACCCCTGACCTAAGCAAAATTGGTCAATATGTCCTGAGGCAAAGTTGTAGTACTCATTGAGTACCATGAACCTGCAAAGTTTCATTCGTATCGATGCACTCACCTGGTCACTCGGGGGCCTTCAATTTTCACCAATTTCCACGCATACCCGAATTGTAGGGGGCGCTGCGGGTAAAGTATTCCATATATCACAAAAAACGAAATATATTTGATATAGCATCACCTGTAGATCATTCGTGCCAAATTTCATAACCCTACGTGGGATAATGGCTTTCAGAATTGATTTCGCGCGAACGGTACCGATTTTTAAGGTTTTTCGGTTGTTGCTAGGAAACCAAAGCATCCCTAGCAACCATCACAATTTCTAAAGCACTAGGTCATAAGATATACCTACCACCCGAGTTTGGTCAAAATCCGCCCGCGTTTACTACCAATTATGCTGATGACAAACGAACAAACATCCAAACAAACAGACAGAATTACTGACAATAAGGTCACCTATTTTGGTGACCGAATAGGCCCAAAATGGTAACATTTGAATATTGATGTCTTCAGATATTTTTCAAATTTTTATCCTCGGTTGTGTGTGGTCTAAAACTCAGCCAAATCTTTGATGTGATTGACCCATTCCCTGCCGCTTGGGCCACACCCAAAGTTTGGAGATTTTGACACCCTTGAAATTTTTTCTTACTTTCAAAGTGAATTATTTATTATAACCATGAGTTGCCCAAGGAAATTACTTCACAAACTTATTCTGTGGTTTTGGTACGAAAATATTTTGAACAAAAATCTTCGGGATCTGGATGGTTATGGATAGTGGTGCCACCTATAATCCCTTTCGGCAAACATTCACTTCAGACTTTCTCTGGCCATATTTTTAATAACCATCAAGGTCCCATGGATTTTATTTATGCATAAGATAGTACAAGTACTGTACTATCCTGCGATAGTAAAACATTAATGGGACCTTGATGGTTTTGGCAGTAAAGGGGGTCTCAAGACCACTTCGGGCTATACGAAGCCATTTTTCGAACCACGCCCACTCCCATAACCATCCTGATATTTTTAAACTAATATTATCAAATGAAAGTTCCATATCTATACTAACAAAACCAATCGTAAAATCCATGGGACCTTTTAAAAACAAAGAATAAAACAGGTCCAAAGTTGCCTTGTTTGACAGATAATGTACATATCGATGTACATATAATGTACAGGTATATGTACACAACATGTACATGGTCTGCCTCTGTCACCAATTTCTATCACCAATTGCTACAGAAGTCCACTATATTCAATTGCTGATTCAAGAGTAAAGTAATTTCACTAAATGTCTTATCTGTTTTTGGGTTATTCATCCTAAAAATCTGTTTGTTTCCTTTAACCCCATGCTGTTTTGAATGTGGCCGAAATAGGTTGAAAAATGTTTTCTCGATGTGAATCTTTTATTTTCCTGAAAAGTTTGAAGAAAATCCATGAAATATTTAGATACAATTTATGTAACTCTTGGGTTTATAAGAAACAGACAGTATTTTTTAGGATGATCCATGGGAATCTGTCCACATCTTTTTCTCTGCTAAACGTTTGATGTACGCCTTGGCATCTTCATAATCTTTCTTTTGGAAGATCAGCTGTCATCGATTGTTGACAACTGTTGGCGGATGCATCTTGCACAGAACTGTTGAAATTGGGTGTTCTTCAATTTCTGGTGTACTGGGCCAAATGAATAATTTCTTTCCACACAAATGAAGGAATGAAACCTTGACAGCCTCTCCATTCTCCAGAATTTAGTGATCAGCGAGTGAGCTCTTCGTGGCAGAAATGGGCTGCAAATACCATGATTTCCGTTGTAGAAAATGCACGATCTATATGCCATGGTTGAGTGATGTCCCCTGAAACAAAAAGATGCATTTACTGTCGAGCAAAAGTATGTGTTTGGAGAAGTAGGCCTAAACTTTTATTGGTGCTTGAATAAAAGGATTTTTTTTCTATAAGATTTTATTTAGCCTATGTTTTTTTCAGAATGGACTGAACATGAACAGCAGGAGGCAATGTTCAAATCACCCCATTTTTCGACTGGCTTTCATTCAACAAACCAAAATATAAATAAATCAACTAAACATGAACTAGATTCAGCCATACTATCCCTGACACCATGGCATTCGTATGACCTACATTCATAATGCCTAATGATAGAACTATGCTGATTTCACATCGGAACAGACAGTAACCACATGGTATCTTGGATTGAATTGATGCTGGATTTCAAAACTGCTAATCCCAGATAACCTTTGACCTATTTATAAGCAGACAAATGTGGGAAATTGTAACTTACCAGGTATGATATATAAGGATTGGGGGGATATAAATTCAGCTTTCTTTTTTTACATGTTCTTTCATCTTGCCAAGACAAAGAAAAGGAAATTACAAATGGCATGATGGGAAAAAAGTCATGTAAGGCAGCAAATACAAATGAAAGAAATCACCTTGCATCTCATAATTATGTGGTTTCAAGATAAAGAATGTATACAAAAGACAAAATTTGCTCAAAACAGCATTTTTTTCATAATACATACATATTTTACAGTGTCAAATAGAATCAGCAATGGAATATAGTGGATTTCTATAGCAAGTGATGGAAATTGGTGATAGAGGCAGACCATGTACATGTCGTGTACATATACCTGTACATAAAATTTATATCACTGTGTACATTATCTGTCAAACAAGGCAACTTTGGACCTGTTTTATTCTTTGTTTTTAAAAGGTCCCATGGATTTTACTATTGGTTTTGTTATTGTAGATATGGAACTTTCATTTGATAACATTAGTTTAAAACTATTAGGATGGTTATGGGAGTGGGTGTGGCTCGAAAAAGGGCTTTGTATAGCCCGAAGTGGTCTTGAGACCTCCTGTACTGCCATAACCACCAAGGTCCCATTAATGTTTTACTTTCAGAGGATAGTACATACTTGGACTATCTTATGAACTAATAAATCCATGGGACCTTGATGGCTATTAAAAATATGGCCAGAGAAAGTCTGAAGTGAATGTTTGCCGAAAGGGATTATTGGTGGCGCCACTCTCCATAACCATCCAGATCCCATAGATTTTTGTACAAAATATTTTAGTACCCAAACCATAATATAATTTTGTAAAGGAATTTCCTTGGGCAACTGATGGTTATTCTAAATAATTCACTTTGAAAATGGAAAAAAATTTCAAGAGTGTCAAAATCTCCAAACTTTGGGTGTGGCCCAAACGGTGGGGAATGAGTCAATCACATCAAAAATTTGGCTTTCTGAGTTATAGACCATACACAACCAAGGACAAAATTTTTTAAAATATCTGAAGACATCAATGTTCATGGGTGGGCCTATCTTATAAAAATTCACTCTTAATAATGTGGAGGTGAGGTGTTTTTAATAATGTTAAGGTGAGATGGTTGTCATAGTTGTTTTTAATCACATGGTGGTGAGATGTTTTTAATAATGTGGGGGTGAGGTGTTTTTAACCATGTGGTGGCGAGGTGTTTTTAATAATGTGGAGGTGAAGTGTTTTTAATACCATGGCAGTGAGGTGTTTTTGATGACGTGGCAGTGGGGTGCTTTGATAATATGGCAGTGGGGTGTTTTTGATAACGTGGCAATGAGTTGGTATTGATAACGTGGCATTTAGGTGTTTTTGATGACGTAGCAGTGAGTTGTTTTTGATAATGTGGCGGTGAGGTATTTTTAATTATGTGGTGGTGAGGTGTTTTTAATACCATGGTAGTGAGGTGTTTTTGAGAACGTGTCAGTGTGGTGTTTTGATGACGTGGCAGTGAGGTGTTTTTGATAATGTGGAAATCACGTGTTTTTAATGTGGAGATGAGGTTTTTTCAATGATGTGGCAATGAGATGCTTTTTAATACCATGTAGTGGATGTGAAGTGTCTTTAATAATATGTCGGTGAGGTGTTTTTAATAATGTGGTGGTTACGTTGTGGTGAGGTGTTTTTAATAACGTGGTTGTTTTTGTCCCACTGTAGCGACTTATGGTGAGGTGTATCGAGTGTAGCAAGCGGATCCACGCTGGTATATGTACAGTGCCTATAGAACGTCTACACCCCCTTTCAATTTTTTTCCCTTTTGTTGCCTTATAGCCTGGAATCAAATTGCATTACATCATACTTTTTCCACCTTTATTTACACATCGTAAAACACAACTTGCAAGTGAAAAACAAATTCCACAAATTTCAGAGAATTAATTAAAAATACAAAGCGAGAGTATCTTGGTTGGATAAGTGTCCATGCCCCCGAGTTCATACCTCATGGAAGCACCTTTGACAACAATTACAGCTGTGAGTCTGTTGGGATAGTTCTCTAACAACTGTGCACACCTTGATTGGGCAATATTTTCCCATTCTTCTGGACAAAACTGTTCAAGCTCAGTCAAGTTGCATGGGGAGCATTTATGGACAGCAATCTTCACGTCATACCACAGATTTTCGATTGGATTTAGTTCAGCGTTCTGACTGGGCCACTCAAAGACATTTATCTTTTTGTTCCTTTGCCCCTCCAGTGTAGATTTGGCTGTGTGCTTTGGGTCATTGCCATGCTGAAAAGTGAACTTCCGTCCCAATTTCATCTTTCTTGCAGAGGGCAGCAGGTTTTCCTCTGGGATTTTTCTGTATTTTGCTCCATCCATCCTGTCAAGCATTCCAGTCCCTGTTGATAAGAAACATCCCCATTATACAATGCTGCCACGATTCTCTACAGTTGGGATGGTGTACTTTGGGTGATGTGCTCTGTTGGGTTTGTGTCTTACATAACGTTTTGCATTTAGACCAAAAAGTTCCATCTTGGTTTCGTCAGAGCACAAAACTTTTTCCACATGGCTTCAGAATATCTACCTTCAGAAAAAAACCTCATTGCGGTTTTTTTGCATACCTCAAACGGCTCAGTCTCACGTAGCGAACGCTGCTCATAGAGAGCTTGGCGTTGTTCTTCTTCTTGTTCTTGTTCTTCTTCTTGTGAAGACAAAACCGTAATCTCAAGGACTCGGCTCTTGTATATACAAGATCCGAATCTCCTTAAATACTGAGCACATGTACACATCCTCACATAGACGGTGCCTTTTGAGAGCGTCTATCATGAACTTTTAAATATATTCGGACATTTGCTTTAAAGTTTCGAAAAGTTCACGTTACTATTTAAACATTATTCCATTTATCATATTGTAATTTCGTAAATACATTATTTATTTCGTAAATACACAATATATCGTTTGGATTATGACGTTTGGAAATACATTATGACGCGTTTTGCTATTGGCTTAATCAAGGCACGTGACGAAATATCGGAAGTTGTTGTTTTTTTTAATTTTTTTTTTTTTTTTTAGCCGACAAAACCTTTAGGACGCTGCTCGTGGACACATTTGTCCTTGTTGAGTAATGGCTTCCTTCTTGCCACCCTACCATACAGGCCACTTGTGGAGTGCTTGGGATATTGTTGTCACATGCGCACAGTGACCAGTCTTTGCCAAAAAAAACGTGTACTGGAGCTCCTTTAAAGTTGCCATTGGCCTCTTTGTGGCCTCTCTGATCAGTCTCCTTCTTGGTTGGTCGTCCAGTTTGGAGCGATGGCCTGATCTAGGCAGGGTCTTGGTGGTACCATACACCTTCCATTTCTTAATGATTGTCTTGACTTATATTCATTTTTTTCAATTCAAGGCCTTTAGCTTCAAGAGATATTCAAGACCTTTGAAATATTTTTCGACCCATCCAATGATCTGTGCCTTTTCACAACTTTATCCCGGTGGTCTTTTGAAAACTCCTTGGGGCTCATGGTTGAGTCTTTGCTGTGAAATGCTCTACCCAGCAAAGGAAACTTACAGGAACAGCTGATTTTATCTTGAAATAATCAGAATCATGACAATTTAACACAGGTGGAGGCCAATTAACTTGGTGTGTGATTTTGAAGGTGATTGGTTACACCTGAGCTAAATTACAATTGCTATTATAAGGAGGGTCGACACTTATCCAACCAAGATATTCTAGTTTTATGTTTTTAAATAATTTAATGAAATTTTTGGAATTTGATTTTCACTTTGACATTGTGGGTTACAATGTGGTAATGAAGGTGTAAAAAGTCTGATTTATTGCAATTTAATTCCAGGCAATAAGGCAACAAAAGGTGTAAATTTTGAAAGGGGGTATAGACTTTCGTGTGTGTGTGTGTTTTTTCCACTTTTCAATATATTTCATTAATCGAACAATGAACAACCTCAATGTTGAAGCTGATTGTAGCTCCTGTTAATCAGACAGGAATCTTCCCTCAAGCACCACTAAGCAAAGTCTTTGAGCACTAAATCTTCGATGGAGGAATCAGGAGGCAGTTATTTGGAATTGCGGTTCCCTGTTTTTTTTAGGACAGCCTCCTGTGTGATACAACACCTTGCCTGTGAATCACAGGTTGACAATCTATAGTCAGATCCTTATCCATACACAATGGAACCTCACTCTTGACGACTATGATGTGAGCATGCTTCCTCTGCTATGCCTTAACATTAATGGATCTGATATCAGTTTCTAAAGCTTTAGAATGTGTCAAACTAAGTTTTCTTTTCAGCAATTCAATGTGCATCCGACGTTAATATGAGAAAGCATATTTTCTTCTGGATGAAGAGGAACTTTTACATGAACCAGCACAATTAATTATATTTATGGAGTAACAAAACGACAACCAAGGGAGACCAAAGTATTTACACTTTTTCATTTTTCTCACTTTATTTCACAATTTGTCATTGTTGCAGTTGTCTCAGCTTCTGGCTGCCTTTCAACACAGGCCATCTGGCACTACTTTTGCTTGATCCCACCATGCGTGAACGGCGTGAACATGCAGGCACTGCAACCTTGTAAATATGGACATTATAATAGTTGATCAGTAATTCTGTGGCCTAAGACAAGGTAATATAATGGAATGAGGGTGATTGTTCAGTTGGAGGATTTAATTGTTATAAAAGTTTCCGTTGGAGAGTTTAATCGCAGGAAAAGGGACAGAAAAAAAACTTGGACAGTGATTGAATTATTTTTGTCAACCCATGAACTTGCTGATAACCTGTACCAGTGTGCATTTGGGGACATGCTGTACATTAATCACAAAGGCACACGAAGCAGGAAAAAAATAATATTACAATGAGAGAGCGAAAATATGTTTGGAAGACACAAGAGCAACGTGAAGGAAGAAACGTGCTTGAGTAAAACAAGAAGAGGAGGTCAAAATTCCCACCAAGTTGCAAGCCGTAATAAATAAACGGTCCCTTCTTTGAGACAACTTTAGTTTCCTGAATAACTTTATGAAGGTCCAACCAACCTATAATCCATAGCTTGATTTTAAATTTTAGGATTTCAACTCATGATGCTTTGTTTGAATTTGCTGAAGTCCTTGATAAATTCTTTCCATCTCTGCTTGTGCCACTTGCTTGTTGCTCCCATAAGGAAAATTTATGGAACTCTAAAAGATGATTTATTATTGCTCACATGCATCTCCAGATTGCATTACGACAGAGTTGTTTTGGACCTTAAATGAGCAGTCTTAATGACCAGACTCAGGGGCATTGTGGTTAGAGCATCTGCTCTGAGTCTGGGAGGTCGGCAGTTCGATTTTGACCCCAGCTGAGTCATACCAATGACTTTAACAATATTAAATGCTGCTTCCTTATTTGGTGCTCAACATTTAAAGGATGAATCAAGGACAAACCCAGTGGGTTGGCATATTTGGACCGGGGATTCTATTTCTTCTCAATTTCCCTGCTGACAGTGGAGAGAAAAGTGTTATCACAATATGGTGTCGTTGCCACCCAGAGTGCCCCAATAAGTTACATAGCATCTGCCGTGGTCATGGCTATGTTCAAAAATACTTAAGTTCTAAGTTGTATTATGTCTGCAGGTGTGTACGTGATTTCAGTAACCGTTCTTCCATGAGCCTTCGACCTTGTAAAAACAAGAAAAATGAGCAATGCAGATTAGAGACATATATTCTCAAGCAGCATTTGTTGCCGAATGAAGTGAGTGTAAAAGTCACAATTGTTTGCGCTATATTTGCTTCGGCAGTGCTTGTTTACACACTATGGAGTAGTTATATAATTGCATGAACTTTGTACACACCAGTCGGTGGGGCGCTCCTGCGGCCTGTCATGAAGGCAGACATACTCATTTTCCAGTTAGAGTTGTGAGGACATCCCTGCTAATTAAAATGTGGTTTATTAAGTTCGTACGTCAAGGATGTACACGCTCCACTGGTGATGTCACGGTGGACTCGCCAAGAGTCTGCTCCTCGCTTCAACACATTACAGTCTGTTATGATCATGCCGGTTTACCAGAAAGCCATCATCTATTGGGCAGCAGTTTAGAAATGATTTTATTTTTTGCAGTGATTCAAAATGGAGTTTCCTCAGCTGGAGAAATATTCAACTCTTTTCAAGGAATTTATCTTTCTGCATAAACCTCCCCATCCCCCATCCCATCCACCCACCAACATATCATAGGTTGGTAAGAAACAACAAGGAATGTTGAGGTCGAGCTTGAGGTACTCTTCATATGGTTTATTGGCACCAAAAAGGAACCATGGGTAAATAAGTCCTGTGAAGCCAATGAGACAACAATGAGTCAGTATACTGGTAATACAACCTTGTCAATATAAAAGCACAGGTACACACATCAGGTCACTTCAGTGCAATATTACCAGGTTACAGACTGGGGCAAGAGTAAACTATCCAAGTAATAAGTCTTGCCACATTGGTCCACTACATGGATTGAATTCGCCTCAGGAATCCATATTCGGCTCTATATGTCAGAAACTCAAACTATAACAATTGAATGAATTATGGAAAATAATCTCCATTTACCCACACATGGTCAGGAATCTTACATTGTGTGCATTTACTCTATTTGTATAAAACTCACCCGCAATAGCATCGCCAGATGACAAGACATAACCATTTGGGGTTGCAGTCGAGGTTGATCCAGTGGCATCCCTGGGGTTGAGAAATATAGTTTGGTTTGGCATCAAAGAAAGTAATCAATTACTGTCATGTATGAGGATTAATCCATCCATTCATCCATCCATCCACTGGGACCATACTCTGTGCAGAGCATTGGTGCTGCCTCAGCAGTCTCCTTGGCTTTTGGGCACAATCCTGGACAGGTCACCAGTCCAACACAGGATACCAGCAAGCTGGTACTCATTTTGCTGACCTCAGAAGGATGACCGGCTGAGTAAACCCCACCTGGTATTAATTCAACAGCTGAATGGGATTTGAACTCACAACCCAAGGATCCCAAGCTCACCACTCTAGCCATTATGAGGATTAATACAACACAATATTTCAACCATATCAGACACAACTATGAAACTACCGAAATAACTCATGCCATTTGTTAGGAGAATCTGCTGAAATAATACAGTATTAAAATATTTATATTTACTACAACACTGCGCATTTTACACAGTGGATCCATGTTCACCGTTGGACCGAAATCCTATGTGCAAGGGTCCTAAGGGTGCTAAACTGTGCTAAATCCTCAGGGTGGACAAGGAGGCCTATGTGCGAGGAATCTGTGAGGGAGGTAGAGCATCATCTGTGGCCAGGTGATTCTCATCCCACATACAGGGGAATTCGCGCATTGCGTTCATCCAAGCCCATCCCTCGGTGTACTGCAGTTAGAGCAGAGAGTGGTAGGCTCTTGACAGAGGAGTCTGAAGTGAAGGCTCACTGGGCCGGTTACTATGAGCGGTTGTACCAGGTTGATCCACCAGCTGTCGACTTGGACGTCAAGGGTGTTACAATCCCTGTTGCTGACCCTCCAATCAACTGTGGTCCACCTTCGCTTGTGGAAACACAGGCTGCGATGAACCGGTAGAAACGGGGTAACGCTCCAGGGATCTGTGGCATCCATGCTGAACTTCTCAAGGCTGGTGGAAATGCTGCACTCGTGTCGTTACATGCAGTTTTGTGCTCTGCCTGGAGCACAGGCATCATCCCAACTGATTGGAAGAGGGGCCTTGTTGTCCCTCTCTGGAAAGGGAAAGGTGATCGCCAAGACTGCAACAACTACTGAGGGGTAACACTACTCTCAGTGCCGGGCAAGGTCTTTGCTCGGATAATTCTTGATAGGGTTCACCACCATCTGCTTGAGCACCAGCGTCCAGAGCAGTCAGGCTTTACACCAAAGAGGTCAACGATTGACCGTATCCTTGCTCTTCGGGTCCTCACCAAACGCAGACGAGAGTTTCGGCAGGGGCTGCTTGCAGCCTATGTTGATCTCTGTAAAGCGTTCGATTCAGTGAATCGGGATGCCCTCTGGAGGATTGTTGCTCTTCGTGGGGTGCCACCAAAACTGATCGATCTGATGTCTGAACTCTACTCTGGTACTGAGAGTGCTGTGAAATGTGGTGGTACCATCTCTGACTCATTTCCAGTTGTTACTGGAGTTCCACAGGGGTGTGTACTGGCCCCCACACTTTTCAGCACTTGTATGGACTGGATTCTAGGGAGGATGTCGGAGAGATCAAGCTGTGGTGCATCGTTTGGGAATGTCAAGATCTCGGACCTTGATTTCGTAGATGATGCAGTCATCTTTGCGCAGACTTTTGATATCCTTTTGGGGGCCCTCGAGGTGCTGAATGAGGAGTCGGAGCCACTGGGATTATGTGTTTCTTGGGTCAAAACTGAGAATCAGGCTTTCAATGACATCTTGGATGCTGCTGTCCTGTCTGTGTCTGTTTGTGGTGAGGATGTTGAGGTCGTGGAGAGATTCACTAACCTTGGCAGTGATATTCATGTCTCTGCTGGCTCTGAGTCAGAGGTCAATAGACGTCTGGGTCGGGCCTGGGGAGTCATGGATTCACTGGATCATGGGGTGTGGCACTGCCGGTACCTCTGCGGGAGGACGAAAGTCCGAGTCTTCAGGTCCTTGGTGCTTCCAGTCTTGCTGTATGGATGCAAGACTTGGACTCTGACCAAGGATCTGAGACGGAAACTTAATTCCTTTGGTACCAGGTCTTTTCGGAGAATCCTTCGCTATCGCTGGTCGGATTTTGTGTCCAACGAGCGGTTGCTGAGAGACACTTGGATGAGATTTGTTACCTGCATAGTCTGTGAGCGTCATTTGTGGCTGTATGGACATGTGGCTCGTTTTCCTGATGCTGATCCTGCTCACCAGATTCTCTCAGTGAGGGAGTCTCGTGAGTGGAGGAGGCCAATGGGCCGACCACGTGCCTCGTGGTTTGCAGCAGGTTGACCAGCATCTCAAGGAGGTGGGGATGGGCCTGGCATCTGCCTGGGGATGGCCAGACGGAAGCCCCTGGAGTACCGGCGGAAAGTGGACGCAGCGATGCGCTGTTCTGGCACATGCTCCCATACCTGACCTGACCTGACTGCGCATTTTACACAGTGATTCCATGTTCACCGTTGGACCGAAATGCATATCACTGTGTTAAATCAATAAATCGCTATCGTGACAGTTGCATCAGTTGTTACTTCAAGTTGTACACAACGTGTTTTTTTGTAATTATACAAGGAATACTCACATGAGAGTACTGTTCAGCAAAATCTAGAAATGCGACACGAGCCCGCACAGATGACTGGCTTGCCTAACAAACAAAATGGCGCTCTCCTCATCGTCGTGAAAAGGGGTGGAGCTTTGATGACATGTAACTAGCACATGACGATAGCTTTGGTAATTTTCAGTACTACACTTCAGAAGACATGCAGTTCGGTGTGATCATTATGACATTAAACAGAAAAGTGATTATGCACCACCTCTCACACGTGGTAATTTGTTATTCTGCATTTGACTTTCTTTTCATTGATAAAAGCACTCACACCTTTGTCTGCGGTAAATATACCACCTCACCACAACCCCTGTTTTTTAGACTTCATAGAGCTCCATTATATCAGGGAACAAGAGCAATGACCAATAATAAGGGACACTCAGGTAGTGGTCGAGGGATCTGCTGCAGGCCCCCTTGTGGAGTTGAGAGGAAGTACCCCCATATGGGGGTTATAGGGCAATGACCCTTGAACCTATGAGGTTTTAAGAGTTTAAATCAGATATAAAGTTGAAGTGTTTAAATTAACTATGAATTTTGAAGTGTTTAAATTATATATATATATATATATATATATATATATATATATATATATATATATATATATATATATATAAGGTTTTAATTATTTCAATTTGCTTTGAGGTTTTCAGTATTTAAATAAGCTACAAGTTTTTATCCCCCGCCGCGTGGCGGAAGAGGGATATTGTTGTCACCCAGGTCGTCCGGCTGTCCGTCCGTCCGTTCGTCCAGGCATCAACATTTATCGCTGTGAGTGCGATAACTCATAAACTGTTCGCCATATCGATTTGAAATTTGGGTCACACATGTACCACCTGAAAAGGAAGAACCCTGTTGATTTTGGGCGTGGCCGGATCCAAGATGGCCGACTGGGGCGGCCATCTTGAAAAAAATGTTTTTTGTAATAACTGGAAAAGCGCTTATCTGATTTCAATTATTTTTGGTTACTACGTTCCTCACCCCTGGGGAACTTTTTCGAGATGATGACCAAATGGTGTCTTGTTTCCAATTCACCTCCCTCATTATCTGGAATATGTATGACCTTTTTCATTCAATGGCGGGGGATTCTCCATCTCTGATGGTATATTTAAGTTTTAATATACTGTAATCTTAATTTGAGCTTTTAATTATTTAGATAATCTATGAGGCTTTAATTATTTAAATTAGCTATGAGGTTTTCATTATTAGCTGACAAAATGGCCTATAGGTATGCACACTTGCTTCTCAGCTGTCTTGCCGAGTTTTGCATCTCAACCCAGCTATAAACTCTCATCCTGATATTTCACAGGAAGAATGATTAAATAAATGTGTGTGTCATCCCTCAGATGGACATTATGTAGGCGTCCCATCTGCCGGCATTAATTGTTGGACGTTAAAGACGCCATGGTTTCCTTTGTGAAAAGTAGACGAGCAATTGCTGGTACCACGGCCAAAAAATTCCAAAAATGTTCTTGCCTTAATCTTGCGTTCCCCTGTCCCAAGGGAATGGAATGCAAAAGGTTCAGTCGCCAAGGGGGTAGCTTTGCCCCTTAGCTGGACATGCGGATTATTATTGTAACTAGTCTTAGTTGAAGTAGTACTTGTAGTTTTCATGATTTAAATATAATGTTTTAAGTTTTGAAATAAGCCATGAGGTTTAATTATTTAAATGAGCTGTGAGATTTTAAGTTTTTAAATAAGCTTTATATGAGTTTCTAAGACCTGTATTTAAATAATCTTTAAGGTTTTAATTATTGAAATTAGCTATGAGGTTTTCATTATTTAAATATGATATTTTAAATTTTGTAATAAGCTATGAGGTTTAAAATTTTGAAATAAGCTTTGAGGTTTCAAAATTTGACATAAGCTATGAGGTTTAAAATTTTGAAATAAGCTTTGAGGTTTTAAATTTTGAAATAAGCTATGAGGTTTAATGATTGAAATGGCACAGGTTTTAAGTTTTTAAATAAGCTTTATATGAGTTTCTAAGTACATGTATTTAAATAATCTTTAAGGTTTTAATTCTTGAAATTAGAGATGAAGTTTTAATGATATATAAATTTGGTATTTTAAATTTTGTAATAAGCTATGAGATTTTAAATTTTGAAATGAGCTGTGAAATTTTATATTATTTTTTGAAAAAATGAGGTTTTAAGTATTGAAATAAGCTATGACGTTTTAAGTGTTTAAATTAACAATGTATGACATTTTAAGTGTTTAAATAAGCTGCATATTAAGTTTTAAGTGTTTAAAGAAGCAGTATGTGAGTTTTTATCCTTTTAAATAGGCTGTGTATGAGGTTTAATGAACTGTATTTTAAAAAAAAGCTAAGAAGTTACTGTATAAGTATTTATCCTTTAAGTTGTTGGCACATGGGGTGTGTGGTGACCCCAAGCTGCTATTCCTGTTGATTATTCTGTAACTATTTTGTCATTTGTCTCCTTCTGTGATATCCTCCCATAGTATTGTCTCAATTCAACTGACAATATGAACATTTTTTTGCATGAAGCTATTTTGGAGTAATAAGTGATGGAAGTCAAACAATATTCCCAGGATACTGGGGTCTCATCAGACCCCAGGCAAAATGAAGTGATTTCTTTCTTTTCGGTACAATGAAATTCGTGCTCATTGGCTACCAAAAAGTTGGAAACCTGTTACTGTTGTTGAGCTGAAATCATTTGTGAGACTATTGATTATCGCATGTGTGTTCAAGAGCAACCGTGAGCAGCTCAATTAACTTTGGTCTCCTAGAACTGGCAGACCTCTGCTCAGGGCAACAATGTGCCTTGAAAGATTTCAACAAATCTTACGCCACCTCAGATTCAACAACTGAAAGACACGAACCGCACTGAGGGAAGATGATAAACTTGTGGCCATCAGAGATATTTGGGACATGTTTATTGCTGCCATACCTAAATATTACATACAGTTGGTACCATTCAAAGGGTGCTGTCCCTTTTGTCAGTTCATGGCCAGCAAACCAGCTAAATATAGCATCAATATTTGGTGGAACTGCGACAGTGAGAGAAGCTGTCTGCTGATTGGTCAGGTGTACCTTTGTAAACCTTTGAATGGAGTCAGGGAGGTTAACCACGGTACAAGTGTGGTGAAGGATCTCGTATCCTCTTGGTACAAAACAGGCATAAATGTAACCACGGACAATTTCTTCACCAGTGTTCCATGAGCAATTGAACTTCTGCAACAAAATACCACTCTGGTAGGGATTTTGAGAAGCAATAAACCTGACATTCCTCCTCAAATGCAACTTAGAGTCCTCGTCGTGAAGTGTTCGTTGTCAACATTTGGATTTAGTGTAAACCTCACAGTTATGGTCATATGTTCCAAAGAAAAACAAAAGTGTCATCTGCCTTTCAACCTTTCATGACAAGGATGTGCCTAAAGAATATAATTCCAAGCACTAGCCTGAAATAGTGTTGTACTACAATAAAACAAAGGGTGGAGTTGATAACTTGGACCATTTGATCACACTGTACCCCTGTAAACAGAAGAGTATGTACAGGCCCATGGCTATCTTCTTCAACACATAATAGATGTTGCTGCTCTTGCTGCTCTGATTGTGTGGACAATAAAGTTTCCTGAATATATCTCGAACAACTCCAGGAGACATTAAGCATTCTTGAGTAAGCTTGGTAATGTTTATCAGCAGTCAGTCTGAACACCAGCTATTCAGAAAGGCGCCAAGCATGGTCTCATTGCTATGAGGTATGAAATATATGAACCACGACCAGCCAGGGAGAGGCTCACCAAGCGTCGTTGTTGCATGTGCTCTAGGACAAGTGATAGGAAATTGCAGATGGTGTGTCAAAAATGTTTGCAAAGAGCATCATTCAAACTATATGTCTGCAAAGAGCATAGTTCAAATATTTTTATTTTCTGTTTGAATATGTTTCATTGACAATAATTTGGGTTCACTATGTTTGAAGGGTTGCCATTAAAGTCACGATGACAAAATTATGCTTTCTGTTACTTTTACTTGATAATTGTAATTTGTCACAAATAAATGGCAGTGTCACAGCAGACCCCAGGTGACAAACAACAGTTTTTCCATAATGTACCAGCTTAAAGGTGAAATAAGCCACGTTTGAGGTTTTAAGTCGTGTTTGAATAAGCTATATATGCGGATTTAAATGTTGAAATAAGCCATGAGGTTTCGAGTATTTAAAACAGATAGGTTTTAAGTTTTTTTTAATTGCTAGACTGTATATGATGTTCTAATTAATTAAATAAGCTATATTTGAGGTTTTAATGACTTAAATAAGCTATATATGGGGTTTTAAGTAATGAGGTTTTAAGTATTTAAATAAGGTATGAAGTTTTAAGAAATTTTTTTTTTCTTGAGGTTTTTGGTATATATAAATATGCTTTGAGGCTTTATATGCCTGGTTGTTGGCTTAATGGTTCGGGTGGTTGGCTTTGGATCTGACCAGGATCTGAGAATCCTGAGTTTAAATTCCACTCAGCAGTTGAATTAATACCAGGTAGGGTTGACTCTGCCTGTCATCCTTCTGAGGTTGGCAAAATGAGTGCCAGCTTGCTAGTGTCCTGTGTCGAAGTGGTGACCCATGCAGTATTGTGCCTAATAGCCAAGGAGGCTGCTTAGGCAGCACCAATGCTCTGCACAGAGTATGTTCCCAATGGATGGATGGATGGATGGAAGTTGCATGTATTTAAATAAGTGATAAGGTTTAAAGTAGTTATAAGAGATATGACGCTTAAAGTTTTAAAATCGCTATATATGAGGTTTTATGACTTAAATAAGCTATATATGAAGTTTTAAGTATTTAAATAACCAATGAGGTTTTAATTATTTATATAAGGTATGAAGTTTTAATTATTTAAATTAGCTTTGAGGTTTTGGTGTTTAAATAAGCTGTGAGGTTTTATGTATTTAAATAAACAATGAGGTTTTCAGTTTTTAAATAAGCTATGAGGTTTAATTAGTTAATTGAGCTATGATGTTTTAAGTATTTAAATCTCCCCAAGATGAATTCTAGAGCATGAACAATGTCACACGATGTATGTGCAGTCCAGCTATCATGGTAGACATCACGACCAAAATAAGCCAAAATACTGCTCAGAATACAGGAAAAATGGTGTCCCAGAAAGCTTTGAAATTGTAAGAAGGGCACTTCACAATAAAGTGGGACAATCCCATTAAAAAATCTTGTGATGGTTGGTCAATGAGAACCCTCAAAAAGACAAGAAAATACTTCCATGACATCTGATGAACTTTTCATCGGAGTAAAATCTAATCTCTTGATGAACCACTGGAAGTTTTTATTTTTTAGGGAATATGATAGCTAAAAGGGTGCTAACAGTTTTAAAGTTGCACGTTTCCAATTCTATGACGATTGCAAATCCTCTTCGAGATAATGGTCAAAATTGTTTGTCAATATTTTTTGTCATTTGTTGTGGAAAACTCCACTCCACAATGCCACATCTCATAGATACCAACTTACCTTCCTACTGGGGTTGTTGAAGAAACACAAAGAGCTCACCGACAGATAAACAAATCGCAGGACGCTCTCAGGTGAGTTTTATCTCAAGTATTCTTCAATAGGTACACTCAATATCGTTCTACAAGATACTATAGCTTACCACCACGTGGCGATGCTTTCGTTGTGCCATTGACACAGGAAAACTGTCATGTAGGAACGTGCAAACGAAACACACAAACACACAGCACATTCTCACACTGCCATTCCAAATGCTTGTCTCATGATACTTTGTCCTTCCCCCTCTTAAATACCGCGGTGCTTTCTAACTCCTGAATGTCAAAACTTTGCATGCCACACCATAGGAATGCAATGACATGGGAATGCATTTAAGAATGTCAAGCTGCATTCCCACAAATGCCCTCCCAAAACATTGCCTGGAAATGTGAATGCCATAATATGAGAATGCCACCTTGGAATGCTGATCCCCGACCTCACAAGGTGGCGTCAGGATGTCACGATGGATTTCTTGAAACCATCAGGCCTTGGGAATATCCTTTGGAATGCCTTTTCCTTGTGATTGCCTGAATGTCCTGCTTGTTTTTTTTTTCTCTCCCCGCTGACCTGCATGTCAACGTAGGGTTTGTCCTATCTAGTAGATGATGCTCACTACTGTTCAGTGCGTGCACGTCCAACCTTGAAGGTACAAATCATGCGGTATCGGCAGCACTCATTTGATGTGTGGTGTTTGTTGCTCCCAGCTCTCTCTCCTCACTTCCTTCCATCCATCCGACCGAGTCCATCTCACCCCCCCCACCCCCACCCCCAACCCAACCCCCTGCTTCAATACCATCAGCAACTGCATTGACGATTTTTACCTCAACATTGCATTTGGATTTGCACCAGATAATATAATTGTTAATTAGGACAATGTTGCACTGTACATGTACTGTATTACTTACTGTGAGGTTTGAATCCATAATTTTGTAATGCAGAGAAAAAGCGATTTCCAATGAATACACCGTACTATACGTAACTACAAAGAATAACAGATGAAATAACAACAAGGAAATTTGGTGCAGGAGGAGGCTGTTTGGCCCACCATGCCTGTGCTACATCAAGACCAGATACGATCACCCATCCAAACTCAAGCTATCCACAAGTCCTGCCAATATCCCTGTACCCCTCTATCTCCAATGCCTCTAGGTAAATTTTATAGCTCAATACAACATGTGTAATATGTTATGTACAGTGCAGTATTGGCATGAAATTGCAGTGCAATACTGGAGTAGTTTTTATTGGTACATTGGGAATTTAATGTGATTCTGAAACACAATAAACTATGCTTGAAATGTAGATAATTTCAAGTAATATTAGATTACTGTGACAAACAAATTCGTTTTTTCATGGAATTAAGTCACATTGGCAGTCAACATAGGGTCATGTGAAACAATACTCACCAGATTGTACATATATGTTTGTATATGTGTATATTTATATATATATATATATATATATATATATATATATATATATATATATATATATATATATACATACACACACACACACACACACACACACACACAATAGCGAGGTGCCCGTGCTATGAATGTGAGGGGAATGGACAGCCGGTTCTTGCAGGACTTGGGCAAACAAGCTCAAATGAGCGAAGATCCTCGTCCTCTTAACGATGACGTCATAAAAACGAATATGACGTCATTGTGGTGTATCAGGTTTGCGATAAATTATCTGTGCTAATGCCCGGCTTGATTCCCACAAACAAAATTCAAACAGCTTGCCTAGTTTCAGAGATAATGGTATAGGCGATTTCTATTAGTGGCGATATTATGACGTCAACTTTTTTTTCTAGGAAGAATTTCCAAAATCGGAGATGGTTACTGCCTGTGCGTGGGCTTTCTGCATACACATGGCAAGTTTTACGAAAATCCGATGAAAACTCTGGGTTGTGAAACAAAAAATGTCCAAAAATAGGAAGGACGTCATAAAAAATTGATATGACGTCATAGTGATGTATCATATGTGTGGTAATTCATCCCTGCTAATGCCCTGTTCGATTCCCGCAAACAGAATTCAAAAAGCTTGCCTAGTTTCGGAGATAATTTTTAGGCGATTTCCATTAGCGGAGATATTTTGACGTCATAATTTTTTTTCTCAGAGGAATTTTCAAAATCGGAGATGGTTACTGTCTGCGCAGGGTATTTTTTATATATATATATATATATATATATATATATATATATATATATATATATATATATATATATATATATATATATATATATATATATATGCCAAGTTTCAGGAGATTTCGATGAAAACTGTAGGCTGTGAAACAGAAAAATCCACAAGAAGAAGATGAAGAACAACAACGTGAGTCAGACTTGGAGATCCTCCACGAGGATCTAAAAACGTACTGCAGCTGACTCCAACAAAAGTAAGGTGGGTAATATTTCTACGATGTCACAATGGCAAAACTGTATCTGCCGAATCCACGAATGTCACGGGTGGAAACCCTCACATAATTTCCTCATTCTGCTTTCAAGTCAATCTCTATATTTTCATTCTAAACAGTATCATTACAATCACAAACGAGCATCCGTTGAAGACAAAGTCTTTGATATCCCCCGCCATAGTAAATGAGGACAAGTGCGCAAAAGGCACCAGTTCAATTTATTGTTGATGTGTGGACGAAATTTCATAAAGAAATAGTTAATCGTTTTGCAACTATGCTCTGGAAACAAAGGTTAACCTAAATTATTTCTTTATACCCAACTTGTTTACATGGAAAGTGACAATTTTTTGGGGGGAGAAATCTCTAAATATCAAAAGGCACCAGTTCACCACTTGCTTGACATGTGTACCAAATTTCGTAAATATATCTTGAGGATATTTGTAGTTAAGCTCCTAAAACGAAATGTGACGGACGGAACCCATTTCTATATCCCCCGCCAACTTCGTTGGTTGGTGGAGGATAATTAACACTATACCATTAATATAACAAAATACAAACACTCATGAAGTAAACGAATATCGACACTGTTCTCATGTGACACCCAATACAGACGAATCTGCTGGTGAGAAAGGGCAGGTACAAAACACTTCCTACGGATCGAAAATTAAAATCATAATTGCATTGAGAAATTTATGAAACCTCCCACCCACCTTAAGGCCCTGTCACACCTTGACGTTTTAGCCAGCATATGGCAAGGTCTCAAAATGTATGTAAAACGCTGGCGTACGCTGAACTATTCATGTTTTTTTTTAAGTTTTGGGCGTATAATAACGTGTTGGACTTATGCATAACGTATTAGTAACGTACACAGAACGTTTTAATCACAGATAGATAACTTATACCAACGAATGCTGAGCGTGTTGTCGGCATTCACAACCTATGCCCAACGATAGTCTAACTTATGCATAGCGCGGCAGCGTATCGCCGACGATCACGTGGCGTAGGCTATTCATAGGCTGCGGCTCGACGATTCAAATCATAACCGCACTAGACATCGAAGTGTGCAGCCGCTGTCACACCTTGACGTTTTAACCAGCGTATGCCGACGTATGAAAAATTTGCCGAACCAAGCTGGCACACGTCGAATACGTTATGGGTAAGTTTTGTATCCGTTAATAGCACGCTGGCATACGTCATGGTACGCTGGCATACGTCGTAGTATACTGGCATACGCCGAGTACATTGAGAAATTTTCAGTATGTTGAAAATTTCTCGACGTACTCAACGTATGAAACATTCCGCATACACTGGCATGAGTTGTAGGCACGCTACGCGATCGTTGACACACGTCGACATACGTTACTTGTACGTTACTCATAAGTCGAAACACGTCAATGTAATGGTTAGCGTCAGTATTCCAGACTCCCTGTTTTTTTTGTTTTTTTTTTTCTTCGGTATGAAGGTGATGTTGACACTTCGATTTCTAGTGCGGTTATGATTTAAATCGTTGAGTGGCAGCCTATTAATTATATTATATTATAACCGCACTAGAAATCGAAATGTTGACATCACCGTCATACCGAAGAAAAAAATAATAATAATAATAATAAAAAAAATACAACTTATTTCAAGCATGGAAAATTTGTCTAACACCTCGGCGTACTACGATATATGCCAACATACAAAGACGTATGCCAGTGTACTATGACGTATGCCAGCGTGCTCTTAACATATACAAACTTACCCATAATGTATTCGACGTGTGCCAGCGTTTTAGCCAAATTTTGCATATGTCAGGCATCCGCTAGCTAAATAGTCAAGGTGTGACAGGGCCTTTAGAATGGATAACAGTGGGATCGTTTGGGTGGAAACTCAAAATCACCATTGTATTGAGATATTATCAAACCAGTGAATGTTTCAGCCAAACTTGTAATTGTGTTTTCTTCTGGATCTAAACCGAGCATTTTCATACGGATCGAAACTCAAAATCGTAATTGTATTGAGGTACATATGTATGAAACCTCCAACCCACATGAAGACATCCGCTGGGACCCCAAAACGTTTCAGAGAAGGTTTGACAAGGCCAGCCCCAAAACTGAGGGAGTAACTCGGGGACAGACAGACAGGCAGACAGACGGATGGATGGATGGACAGGCACTCCTGCGAAAAAACATATATATATATATATATATATATATATATATATATATATTTATTTATTTATTTATATATATATATATATATATATATATATATATATATATATATATATATATATATACATATATATATATATATACACCTGGTGTTGGCGCAGTGGTTAGGGCAGCGGCTTGGGATCCAAAAGGTCCTGAGTTCAAGCCCCGTTGGACCACTGAATTAATACACCAGGGGGTTGACTCAGCCTGTCATCCTTCCGAGGTCGGCGAAATGAGTACCAGTATACTGGGCCAGTGTATACCCTGGTTAAAATAGGTGTACCATATCCCTGTGTCGTAAGAGGTGACCAGGGTTGCGTCAGGAAGGGCATCCGGCGTAAAACATGTGCCAAATCACTATGCGGATCATACGGATGATCCGCTGTGGCGACCCCAAACGGGAGCAGCTGAAAGAAGAAGATATATATATATATATATATATATATATATATATATATATATATATATATATATATATATATATATGTATGTGGAGCATGATGAAGCACTCCCACCCGATCAACAAAGGTTGTCAGTCCCGTACGTGTGCAAACCAAAGCATTGCCTCCAACCCGGAGGCTTCAGCCTGGCCACTCATGTCAAAACATTGAAGGAAGTCATTGGTTAAACATCAAAGGGAGCCACCTGTCTGGGTTTTGGGCTCTTTTGCCTTCTTATGAAGGCACCTTTTTATGTATAAAAAGGTTTAAAAAAACAAACAAATCAAAACATTGAAACAGGTTGCGACGTGCACCTTGACCCCATGTCCAAAGTACACAGTCAAACAAGACTGTCCCATTGGCATACACTTGCCCCTCGGTCCAAAGGCTGAAGCACACTGTCAATCAAACGCACACATTCTAACCCCAAAGGGCCAAAATGCATGGTCATACAATTGGACCCCTTCAGAGTGAATTCCCATGACTTCAATGGCACGCCATTCTAAATTTACATCAAGTTGGCAAACTGGATCAATATCGAACCAATGATAACCATAAGCGTCTTTTTAATACAAAACAAAACCTTCTGGCTTTAATAGTGAGCAAAAGATGCGGATTACGTCTCACACGGTAACAAACTGCATAAGCCGCAGATTATGTCTCGCACGGTAACAAACTGCATAATCCGCAAGGAACAAAAGCCTATCCGCCACCCAGACTTCCATTCATGTGAATGTAAAATAAAAAATCCAGAAGGCACAGCACGATCGGGTGGAGATACAAATAAAAATATGTGAACTGTGACAAGCACTCCACCGATCTCCAATCGCCATAAGTCCTCCACATGCACAGACCATAGCATCACCTCCAACCTGGAGGATTCAACCTGGCCACTTGTGTAGTGAGATTATTTGTGGTGATCGTAAGCCAAACATATATATATATATACATATATATATATATATATATACATATATATATATATATATATATATATATATATATATATATATATATATATATATATATATATATATATATATATAGTCCGTCGAAAAAGTAACGGGACTGACTTCACAGAAATTTCATTCCAGAAAATATATTGAAATCACAGCTTGTCCCTTTCAAAATAGTTTCCCTCCAGTCTCATACACTTGTCCATCCTCTTCTTCCACGCTGTGATGCACCCCCGGAAGGCCTCTTCTCTGGAATTCTCTGGAGCTCCGTCGTCATGGCCCTTTTGATGGCCTCCACACGACTCATAGCGACTCTCTGCTCACGACTCATAGCGCGACGACTCAGACTAGACAACGTGTAAAGCACGACCTGCAAAAAATCACAAAATGAGCGCAGTCAACCATCACCAATCATATATATATATATATATATATATATATATATATATATATATATATATATATATATATATATATATATGTATGTTGCGAAATACTGTGACGCAACCCATTCATTCAAGTTGTGTCAGTGGAGCACACAGTAGGCTTAGTCCTGTTACTTTTTAGGCGGACCTCGTATGTAAATATAAAGAAATAAATAAATAAATTAAAAATAATAATATATGTATATGTATATATCTCTATATATATACATATATACATGTATATATGTGTATATATATGTATATATGTGTATGTATATATGTGTATATATATATATGTGTATATATGTATATATATATATATATATATATATATATATATATATATATATATGTGGGTATATACAGGTATACATATATTGTTGTGGTTTCGCCGGCGCGTCGCCACGAGCACGACCCTTGATGGAGCACTGGGGCCGTCTCGGCTTGATCGCCGGTAATTACAGATCGCCGGCCCGGAGAAGTCTGAGGTCAGCGGGTCCTGCTTATTTTGGACCAAAATACGCCAATGGGTAGATCACGTGGGGTAGGGTCAATTGCCAACTTCAACTTACTAAGTCCCCACGTGATCCAGCTACCGGGGTACTTCACCCTCGGCAGAACTGGTGCGGAAGCGAGCTGCTTAAGCGTGCCCGTTCCGTGTGCATAGCCGAGCGGTGGTATCGCCGAATTCCGCCGGCCCGATTATCCTGTTACTCCGTTACAGCGGTAATGGCTGCTCACTTTCCCGCATGCACGACACACCCAGCCAATGCAGAAATGACACGACGAGCTGAGTACATTTAACAATTGGGGTTTATTTATACATGTAATAATGGGGAACTAGGGAACACAAAGAGCAGAACTAAACCGATTATTATTAAGCACGTAAATACAGGCAAAAACACTTATACATTTCACTACTTATCATACGGGCCCACGGACACACACACGCACACACCCAAATAATCGGACCAATGGTCTTTATTAGGACCTGCCTTGGACCTGTCCATCTCGTGTGGTCTTCAAGCTGACGAGCGACCCAGACCAGCGTCGCGAAGCTGTCTGCAGAACCAGGCGCCAGCGAGACGCCTTCGATCTGTGCGATGCAGTCAGTGCCGGACCCGGACAGAGATGCGCACTCGACAGACTGGACAGCTTCGAGCCCACTAACGCAAGCATTTGTTGCTCCTTTTTCGTTGTCCCCCGAGATGTGATGTCCACGAGCAGTGATGTACCTCATCAAGATGAGCGCCCAGATGACCACCAAGGCCATGTACCAAGATGTGATCTTTTTAGTAAGCTCCGCGGCCGCGTATTTATTTGCCCTGTTTCGGGGGGGGGGAGTGGGGGGAAGAGGCGAGGAAAAAACGTCTCCGCCCCCTCCGTTCTCGATCTGAGGTAGTGCGATCCCAGATTGGGCAAAGGACACACTCCTCCCATCCTGGGCAGAGTCTCGAGCTGAGGTGATGCGGCTTTTGGTTGGCCAAAGGGCACACCCCTCCCATCCTGGGCAGAATCCCGAGCAAACTCCCGCCCACATTCGTGGTCGGTGGTGTGTGGATAATGGCGTGGGTCAGAGCGAGGTGAAGGTGAAACGATGCTGGCGTGGTTGTAGTTGTTGGTGGTGTGAATAAAAGAAAAGAAAACCTGACTATTAATAATAAACCACAGCGCAGGAACATTTAAATACCCGTTAGACTAGGGTAAAGGGCTATCTATAAAACACTTACTTACCGAGATAACTAATCTATAGGTACCTGAATGGTGTTCTGTGAATTGCCATAACCGCAACAATATATATATATATATATATATATATATATATATATATATATATATATATATATATATATATATATATATATATATATATATATATATATATATATATATATATATATATATATATATATATATATATATATATATATATATATATATATATATATATATATATATATATATATCTTTATATATATATATATATATATATATATATATATATATATATATATATATATATCTTTATATATATATATATATATATATATATATATATATATATATATATATATATATATATATATATATATATATATATATATATATATATATATATATATATATATATATATATATATATATATATATATATATATATATATATATATATATATATATATATATATATATATATATATATATATATATATATATATATATATATATATATATATATATATATATATATATATATATATATATATATATATATATATCTTTATATATATATATATATATATATCTTTATATATATATATATATCTTTATATATATATATATATATATATATATATATATATATATATATCTTTATATATATATATATATATATATATATATATATATATATATATATATATCTTTATATATATATATATATCTTTATATGTATATATATATATCTTTATATATATATATATATATATATATCTTTATATATATATATATATATATATATATATATATATATATATATATTTATATATATATATATATCTTTATATATATATATATCTTTATATATATATATATATATATATATATATATATATATATATATATATATATATATATATATATATCTGTATGTATATCTTCTTCTTTTGGCTGCTCCTGTTAGGGGTCGCCACAGCGGATCAACCATCTCCATTTCGCTCTATCCTCCACATCTTCCATTGACAATCCAACCATCTGCATGTCCGCCCTCACCGCATCCATGAACCTCTTCTTTGGCCTTCCTCTTCTCCTCCTGCCTGGCGGCTCCATCATCAGCATCCTTCTACCGATATACTCCGCTTCCCTCCTGTGCACATGTCCAAACCATCTCGATCTCGCCTCTCTCACTTTGTTTCAAAACCGTCCTCCCTGCGCTGTCCCTCTAATATACTCATTCCTTATCCTGTCCATCCTTGTCACTCCCAACGAGAATCACAGCATCTTTAACTCTGCCACCTCCAGCTCCACTTCCTGTCTTTTTGTTGGTGCCACTGCCTCCAAACCATAAAACATAGCTGGTCTCACTACAGTCTTATAAACTTTCCCCTGAACTCTTGTAGCTACCCTTCTGTCACAAATAACTCCTGCAACTCTTCTCCACCCACTCCATCCTGCCTGCACTCACTTGTTTACTTCTCTCCCACACTCTCCGTTACTTTGGACAGTTGATCCCAAGTATTTAAACCAATCCACCTTCCCCACCTCAACTCCTTGCAACCGCACCATACCACCACCCTCCCTCTCATTTACGCACATGTACTCCGTCTTACTCCTATTGACTATCATTCCCCTTCTCTCCAGTGCGTACCTCTCGAGGCTCGCCTCAGCCTGTTCCCTACTCTCTCCACAGATCATGATTTCATCCGCGAACATGGAGACTCCAGTCTGATCTCGTCCATCAAACTGTCCATCACCATTGCAAACAGGAAAGGGCTCAGAGTCGATCCTTGGTGCAATCCCACTTTTACCTTAAACCGGTCCGTCATTCCTACCGCACACCTCACCGCTGTCACACTGTCCTCATACATATCCTGCATGATCCTCACATACTTCTCCACCACTCCCGACTTCCTCATACAATGCCACAACTCCTCTCTTGGCACCCTATCATAAGCTTTCTCTAAATCCACAAACACACAATGTAACTCATTCTGGCCTTCCCTATACTTCTCCATCAACATTCTCAAAAGAAAACATCACATCAGTGGTGCTCTTTCCTGGCATAAACCCATATTGCTGCTCACAAATCGTCACCTCTCTTCTCAACCAAGCTTCCACTACTCTTTCCCACAACTTCATGGTGTGGCTTAACAGCTTTATCCCTCTGTAATTTCCACAGCTCTGCACATCACCCTTGTTCTTGAAAATCGGAACCAGTACACTTAATCTCCACTCCTCCGGCATCCTCTCACTTTCCAAGATTTTATGAAACATTCTGGTTCACAACCCCACTGCCATCTCTCCAAAGCACTTCCATGCCTCCACTGGTATATCATCTGGGCCAACCGCCTTTCCACTTTTCACTTCTTCATAGCAGTCCTCACTTCATCCTTACTGATCCACCCCACTTCCTGATTCACTATCTCCACCTCTTCCAACCTTCTCTCTCTCTCATTTTCTTCATTTATCAACTGCTCAAAGTACTCCATCCACCTTCTCAACACACTCTCCTCGCTCGTCAGCACATTCCCATTTGCATCCTTTATCACCCGAACCTGCAGCACATCCTTCCCAGCTCAGTCCCTCTGTCTTGCCAATCGGTATTAATCCTTTTCCCCTTCTTTTGTATCCAACTTCTCATACAGCTCGTCACATGCCTTTTTCTGAGCCTTTGTCACCTCTCTCTTTGCCTTTTGCCGCCACTCCTTGAACTCCTGCCGACTTTCTTCATCTCTCTGACTATCCCACTTATTTTTCGCTAACCCCTTCTTCCTTATACTTTCCTGTACTTCCTCGTTCCACCACCAAGTCTGCTTATCTTCCTTCCTCTGTCCAGATGTCACACCAAGTACCTTGCTAGCTATCTCCCTCACCACTTCTGCTGTAGTTGCCCAATCATTCCACCCATCTTTACCACCATCCAACACCTGTCTCGCCTCCTCCCTAAATTCCACGCAACAGTCTTCCTCCTTCAGCTTCCACCATCTGGTCCTTGATTCAGCCCTCACTCTCTTCCTCGACCTCACCTCCAAAATCATCCTACAGACCACCAATCGATGCTGTCTGGCTACACTCTCCCCTGCCACCACCTTACAGTCTCTAATCTCTTTCAGGTTGCATCTCTTGCTTAAGATGTAATCCACCTGTGTGCACTTTCCTCCACTCTTGTACGTCACCCTGTGTTCCTCCTTCTTCTTGAAATACGTATTTACCACTGCCATTTCCATTCTTTTTGCAAACTCTCCCACCATTTGCCCTTCCACATTTCTCTTGTTGAAACCGTACCTACTCATCAACTCCTCATCCTCTTTATTCCCTTCTCCAACATGCCCATTGAAATCTGCTCCAATCACCACTCTTTCATCCTTGGATACACTCTCCACCACTTCATCTAACTCACTCCAGAAATCTTCTTTATATTCCATCTCACACCCCATATGCGGGGCATATGCACTGATGACATTCATCATCACCCCTTCAATTTCCAACTTCACTCTCATCACTCGGTCTGACACTCTCCTCACCTCCAATACCCTCTTGACATAATCTTCCTTCAGGATTATCCCGACACCATTTCTCCTCCCCTCCACACCATGGTAGAACAGTTTGAAACCACCTCCAATGCTCCTAGCCTTACTCCCCATCCACTTGGTCTCTTGTGCACACAGTATGTCCACCTTTCTTCTCTCAATCATATCAGCCAACTCTCGCCCTTTGCCAGTCATCGTCCCAACATTCAGAGTTCCAACTTTCACCTCCACACTTCTTCCCTTCCCCTCTCCCACTGCCTCCAGACTCGCCTTCCCCGTCTCCTTCTCCTCTGACTATAGATATATATATATATATATATATATATATATATATATATATATATATATATATATATATATCTTCTTCTTCTTTCGGCTGCTCCCGTTAGGGGTCGCCACAGCGGATCATCCGTTATGATCCACATAGTGATTTGGCACAGGTTTTACGCCGGATGCCCTTCCTGACGCAACCCTGATCGCCTCTTACGACACAGGGATAATATATATATATATATATACATATAGTAATACCTTGACATACGAGTGCACTAACTTACGAGTATTCCGAGTCACGAGCCGTTGCTCGGACGATTTTTTGCTTTGTGTTACGAGTCTAGATCCGAGTTACGAGTGGAGCGAGCTTTGAGACACGCGTAGCCAAGCAAGCGAACACCCGCATCTCCCGCCTTTTCACGCATCTCCTGCCACTCACTCGTTCAGTTCTCTTGGTTATCTCGTTGAGTAGGGTCGTTAAGCAATTAATTACAATTAAGGGTCGTTACACTTAATTAAGTATAACGGCAAAGGGAATAAAAAAATAAAATGTAAAAAAAAAAATTGCAGTAATTAAGTTTAGCGATTAAAGTGAATTAAAACAAAAAAATTATATCATTTACGTTTAGTGATAAAGTGTGATGAGACCTTCAAATCTCCTCCACCACCACCTCCACCTCCACCTCCACCAGAATCTTCCGTAAGCCGAAGTCGTCTCATCTCCAAGGTAAATACACTTTATAAAACCAGTTTATTTATTTATTCTCTATTATTATCTTTGTATTATGTTTTCTATTAATTATTTATTATTTATAAATACATTTCTCATTTTTAAAACAACGTAACAAAGAAATTAGGGTGTTTTTTGGGGGGCTGGAACTGATTAATGGTATTTTAATTAATTTAAATTGGGAAAATTGTTTTGATATACGAGCAAACCGATTTACAAGCTCGGTCACAGAACGAATTAAACTCGTATGTCAAGGTATTACTATATATAATATATTTATTTTTATATATATATATATATATATATATATATATATATATATATATATATATATATATATATATATATATATATATATATATATTGTTGCGGATTTCGCGCCCGCCGGCGTGCTGACGGCCACGTAACTCGAATCGCGGCACGTCGCCCACCGGACGGACAATCCAGTCGTGACCCTCTCGGACTAACGCCGGGAACCAGTCACGGGTGGACCTTTCGGTCTCACCGCGATCGAGCCAATCAGCCCCCGCGTGGGATAGGGTTGCTCGCCAAATTCGACCTACCTAAGTACCCACGCGGAGGGTAGACCGGGCGATCGCACCTCGCCGCAGGTCGACTTCGGACACGGGCCACTTAAGCGACCCGTTCCGTACTATCAGAATAACCGAGCGGTGTTATCGTCGACCTCGACGGTTCGATTAATTATCGGGCGTATTCAGCCCACTACCAACCCTTTACGTGAAGCAAGATGAGGGTTCAATGGGAGAAAAAGACGAAGCGAAGCGGGAGAACAGTTCAATAATAAAGCACATTTATTCGCGGCACACGGGAAGCACACAAATACAATTCCACCAAATGCACACAAAAAAAAGAAAACACAATTCCATTTACACAAAAAGCAAATATAAAAGTGAAAACACAGTGCAGAGCTAATACCGACTACCGAGCACACGGCAACACTTATACAATTCTACTTCACAGACGGCGCCGACAACACATACCCAAAACCAAGGAAAAGAATATCCTCAAGAATAAGGCGGGCCTGAGGCCGAGACCGGGTCGCGCCTACCCGTCTGGTGATGAGACGCGGAGCGGCGATGGCGCCTCACTCCGCGGGCCTCGCGGACAGTGCCTGGCAGGGGGTGGGAAAAGGGGCCCCCTTGGTCGCACTATCTCAGCGCGGGGGGAAACAGGAGGGGGTTGCTGATGCTCGGGGTATAGAGGATCTTTATTATCCCTGGTGTGCGTCTCCACCTCGGCCAGGTCGCGCTGCCGGCCTTCCTCGGGCGTGCAGCTCCCGGCACCGTCGCGAGCACCCCCTCGTCTGCCTTCGCCGCTGCCGCCTCTCCGCCTCTGGACTCTCCGACTCTGGACTCCTCTTTGGGCTCTCCTCGTTGGACTCTCCGATCGACTCTCCCCTTCGCGACTCTCTTCAGCTTCTCCAGCTACTGCAGGCTTCGGGCTCCAGACTTCCACACGGCTCTGACTGACGAACACGGTCCTTTTATCCCCCCGTAGCTTCGCCTTTGACCCCCTCCCTTTGACCTTTCACCTCGCTCCCCATTGGCCCGAGAAAAAGTGGGCGTGAAGGCTTTTTGATCCACAAATTTGCATATATCCACAAATTTGCATATATCGATCGTTCTGGAGGCGGGGCCAAATCGCCCCTCGCTCACCGATTGGACGGCAAAAAGTGGGCGTGTGTCGTTTTTGATCCGTTTTTGAAGCACAAAATCCGTGATTTTGTACACGCTGTTCAACGTGCGCCCTGCACGAGTCCAACACCGGTACCCACAGCGGGGCAAGAACGGTGGCGATGCTACGGTTGCGAGGTGTGACGGGAAGGTCGTGGCGGTTGTGGTGAAGCGGCGTTGTGGTTGGTGGTTGATGTTGTGGTTGTGGTGGTAATCATGGCGGTTGGTCCAAAATAAAGATAGTAAAAGAAAAACGGCTATCCTGAAGAGTCGCAGCACGTATAAATGACATGTATTCCCACTAGACAACGGGTTTGGGCCTAACTACACATGCACTTACCGAGATACCTCACCTAAGGGACCTGAATGGTGGTTTGCGAATTTGGTAACCACAACACTACCCCCTTCCCTTTTTACAGACTCGTCCCGAGTCGTCAAATTTTCGTGTGCCATCATGTGTAGTTTTCCCCTAGTACATTTTACCTACGGATCCCTGAGTGCGACATTCATGGTATTCGTGTCCCCAAAATAAATAACCTGAGGGCTGCGTAACTATCTAAACAAACTCACTCACACGGACGACTTTAATAAAATTGCCGGCGCTAAGACATACATGCCGGGGGCGCACTCATATGTACAGTACATCTTAACCTTAACTTACAAATTTTACACTAAACCATGGCCCAGGATCAATGAACTCTGCAAAAAGAAAGCAGTTAGCAGGGAGCCAGGCTGCCCACATGCAGTCTCTGGCTCAAACAATGCAGGTGACAGGGAACGTGGCTGGCTGCTCACACGCAGTCCAAGGCCTTCCCTTTTGAACTGAACGCAGTGAACCACAACGGTGCATGGGCTGCACAAACGCAGTCTCCGTGCCAGCTCAAGTGGCACACGCAATGAGCACAACGAATGAATGGATGAACACAAACACGGTGCACGGGCCGCCACTGCAGGCCCGTGTTGTAGCTGCCAACAGGGCAGTTCTTGCAGCTTGCAAACTGTTGCTTTCTGATCCTGGCGCACATGGAAACGAACAGGGGGGGGGGGGCAAAGCAAAAATTGAACGGGGCTGGTGAACGTGGGCAGTGGGCATGGCATGGCAAAGGCAGCAGGCAAACACAGCCCGCAGAAGAAGGCCGCTGCAGGCAAACACAGCCGGCAGATGAACTGGCCGGCACAGGCCTTGAAGAAAAACAGCCAGCAGATGAACTGGCCGGCACAGGCCTTGCAGCACAGCAGCTGCAGACGATCCAGCCGGCACAGGCCTTGCAGCACAGCAGCTGCAGACGAAGTTGGCCGGCCTCCGCCTTGAAGCAAAACACGGCCAGCCGATGAAGTTGGCCAGCTCTTGCCGTTCAGTGGAGGTTGGTGGAGGGAGTGCGGTGGTGCTGGCCACTTGGAGGGCGGGCTCGGACCTACCTACCTGTCTCCCTCCCAACCTATCGCCTTTGCCTGTCACTGTACATACCCACTCCCTTAATTTGTCAAACCCCAATTTAGCCCCAACTTATTTTTTTTGTTGTTTTTATTTTTACTTCCCCACTATAAATCGTCCCCTAACCCCCTTTATCGTCTTTGTTCGGCTAACCTATCCTGTCACCTTGCCTACTCCCAACCCCTACGTTCCCTTCCCGGAGGGGAACAAGGGAGAGCTAACGTCCTGTGTCGAGGCCCAACGAAGCCTCAGAATGGCCTCCCCAGAGTTCGGCGATCTTTAACCAAAGTGGGTCCAGCGGCCCACAACGACAGCGAGGGGATGGATGGTGCGGAGGGGTACATCTCCTAATCTACCCTAACCATTTAACTGTTAAACTACCCCGGGGCTTTCAACAAGCGCCTCTCGCTTAAACTATTGGTTCTAACAACCCAGATTCCCGTCGCCTGTGTTGGTGTCCTCACAATTTCGGGCCTCGCCCCCCAATTTTCTCTCCGTGCCCTCACACGGTCTCCTGGCTGGGACACGTGGCTCCCTCCGGCAGGCACGACCCTCTGCCGAATCTCCCGCTATGGCACCCCCGGGCACTACACTGCCTCCGAGCCTACCAGCTCCCTAACACCGGGGAGTGCCCCCATGGCACCTCCCCTGAACCGCACACGTGGCAGGCCGGCCTCCCGGGCCCCTTTCCGAGGGTCACCCGTGCCCACAACACTGCCCACGCGGCTAATGGCGCCCCGGGCCCCCGCACCAAGCAGGCGCACCCGTGCCCACTACTCTATCCCGGCCCCCATGGGCCCATGGCCTACCGCGGCCGACTAGCCTGGTGCCCGGGGTACCCACTCAGCGATACTCACCTTTCGCAGCCACGCTCCCAAGCCCGTCAACAGGGCTCCTGCACCCCTCCAAATGGGTCTCGAGCCTACTTTCCCACCAACAACAAAACGACCTCCATTTTTCAATTTGACTAACCCAGCTAACTCACTCTACACTGACCCCGGGGTCCCTTGGGCGGGAGTCACTCCTCCCCCCAATCACTCATCGCACCATGCATTCCCCATTCGCTCCACTCACACAGACCCGCTGGCCTCACTCACTCACCAAGCACATGCTTCCACTTCACTCACCAACTCTCCAACACACTCACCACTGAACTCTGCCATCCTCCTAACTACATCCCCTAACTAACTCGTGCTCCCACGTCGTCCCTTAAACTACAGCACGTTCCTTTTAACACTACGTAGCTAAACTACGTCCCCTCTACACACTCACTGTCAGTCACTGTCTCCAAATGTAAATCATTTTATTTCCCAACCTAAATCTGGCTACAATCCCTCTAACTAATCCATTCCACGGACTCCATGAGGACTTACCCCTGCCCCATGAAGTCGGTCTAACTAAGCTAACCCTTCCCCCTAACTAGTTTCCATCCTGTGCCCAGGGTAAGGGGGTCTTCCAACCCTTGCCCAGGAATCCTGTGCACCCGAAAGTGAGGCTTGCTTTTTTTTTTTCTTTCATGCGCAGCACCTGCGCGGCAACTCAGAGCTCGCGCACTTTGCACCTGCCCGTGACGTCATGCAGCTGCACGTGTTCCTCGTCCCTCCCTGGACGGTACCATCCGGCAGAGATACCCCTCCTGCCGGATTCCAACCCCACGTGCAGCCATGACGTCACCGTGCGCATAAAAAAAAACAAGCCCCACGTCTCGAGGGGTTCCCCACGCGAACACATGTGCTTTGCCCGTTGGAGCTTAACACACACGATCGCGTGGAGAACCCGTCCGGTCCAAATCCATTTACCTGCCTAAACTTTGTCCGTCCGCGGGATCGGCAAATCCACCGCGTGCGTTTCCGGACCGGGACTTCACTCTCGCAAGCGAGCACGTGGCGGTCTCGTGCGTTGCACAGCACGAACCGCGTGCTCACTGCTGGGTGAACCCGGCACGGTCCCCGAAACAACTACAGCCGCTACTCGGCTTTCTCTCCTCTGTCGCCGTCTCCATCTCCATTCCACCCACGCATACCTGCGTGTTACGACGCACACAGTCCACTCCATCACATTCACACCGGGAGATGCGGCTGCGTGCTCCCGCATGCCAACCGACATCTCCCTCTCATACCGCTCTCTCACACACACGGTCTCCCTTGCACACAGCGACCTTGCACACGGCCGTTCACTCACGCGTGCGGGGGCACTCACCCGCGGTGCCTCACTCGCACTCCGTGCCTCATCCACACACGCGGGGGAACTCACCCGCGGTACCTCACTCATACACACGGCGACACTCACACACGGTGCCTCACCCACACACGCGGGGGCACTCACCCGCGGTGCCCCATCCACACTCGGCGTGCTGGGAAGCACGTACTCTGGCACCATCGCCACCACACCACTCACACACGGGGTCGCTTCCACACACGGTGCCGCACTCACACCTTGCACCACACACACAGGGACAACCACACTGGGGATTTGTGTCCCCACAAGGGTCTCCGGGGCCTCTATACCCCCCAAGCTCTCCGTGCACCTGTCCACAGCACTCCTCCCCTCAACCTCGCAAAGCACGACCGAACTCACCTGGTCGTGACTCGCCTCAAGGGGGCATACTCCCTCCCCTTGTTCCTGGAGGAGGCCATCCAGCTGCTCGCACCGGGTCCCTGCACGCTCCGCGAGCTCACCCCCATTATCCTCCACTACCTCCGTGTGTGTGTGCGCGTCACTTACCCCGTCTTCCTCGTGTAGTCTTTCGTCTATTTTTTCTATCTCCCGTGTCTCTGCCAACTCTTCACCCTTTACCTCCCTTGTCTCAACTATTATTTCCTTTGTCACGGCCTTCATGCCCGCCTGCAGGCATCGGCCCATGTTCTGCGTCTCACCCCGGAACTTTTTCATTTCCTCCTTCATTTGCTGTGTATTCGCATCCATCGTCGTTTTCACTTCATTTGTATTTGTATCCATCTTTTCATCCATTTTTTTCATATTCGCATCCATTTTTTCGATCATTTGTTTGTTCATGCCTTTCATTTCGTTTGTATTTGCATCCATTTTTTCGTTCATGTTCGCCAGCATGGTGAATAGCTGGGCTATGTCGGGTGCGCTTGAGTGAGCCGTTTCGGCAGGGGTTGGGGAAGGGTTTTGGTGGAGAGGGGGGGGGGAGGTGTCATACACCGCGGCCGCTGCCGCACCCACCTCGGGCCCTGGGTTCAGTTGGACGAGTTCGTGTTCCTGCACAATCAACATTTCCTGCTCGGGGATTCCATCCTGGACCATGGATTCTACACTACTACACATATACATTTCTAATACCCCCGGCTCCCGCTCGCCTTGAGACGCCATCTTGCTTCTCGTGAAGGGTTAATTTGCTCGCTCGTAATTTGGAGGGAATCGGGGGTCGCTTCTCTCACCCCTGGACCGATTCCCGTGAATTTAGCCGGAGACAGGAGAGCCTGTTGTCCCGCTCTCCAATACCAGTGCCGCGAGGAGGGCGATGAATTTGTATCGCACGACCTGACACCAGTGTTGCGGATTTCGCGCCCGCCGGCGTGCTGACGGCCACGTAACTCGAATCGCGGCACGTCGCCCACCGGACGGACAATCCAGTCGTGACCCTCTCGGACTAACGCCGGGAACCAGTCACGGGTGGACCTTTCGGTCTCACCGCGATCGAGCCAATCAGCCCCCGCGTGGGATAGGGTTGCTCGCCAAATTCGACCTACCTAAGTACCCACGCGGAGGGTAGACCGGGCGATCGCACCTCGCCGCAGGTCGACTTCGGACACGGGCCACTTAAGCGACCCGTTCCGTACTATCAGAATAACCGAGAGGTGTTATCGTCGACCTCGACGGTTCGATTAATTATCGGGCGTATTCAGCCCACTACCAACCCTTTACGTGAAGCAAGATGAGGGTTCAATGGGAGAAAAAGACGAAGCGAAGCGGGAGAACAGTTCAATAATAAAGCACATTTATTCGCGGCACACGGGAAGCACACAAATACAATTCCACCAAATGCACACAAAAAAAAGAAAACACAATTCCATTTACACAAAAAGCAAATATAAAAGTGAAAACACAGTGCAGAGCTAATACCGACTACCGAGCACACGGCAACACTTATACAATTCTACTTCACAGACGGCGCCGACAACACATACCCAAAACCAAGGAAAAGAATATCCTCAAGAATAAGGCGGGCCTGAGGCCGAGACCGGGTCGCGCCTACCCGTCTGGTGATGAGACGCGGAGCGGCGATGGCGCCTCACTCCGCGGGCCTCGCGGACAGTGCCTGGCAGGGGGTGGGAAAAGGGGCCCCCTTGGTCGCACTATCTCAGCGCGGGGGGAAACAGGAGGGGGTTGCTGATGCTCGGGGTATAGAGGATCTTTATTATCCCTGGTGTGCGTCTCCACCTCGGCCAGGTCGCGCTGCCGGCCTTCCTCGGGCGTGCAGCTCCCGGCACCGTCGCGAGCACCCCCTCATCTGCCTTCGCCGCTGCCGCCTCTCCGCCTCTGGACTCTCCGACTCTGGACTCCTCTTTGGGCTCTCCTCGTTGGACTCTCCGATCGACTCTCCCCTTCGCGACTCTCTTCAGCTTCTCCAGCTACTGCAGGCTTCGGGCTCCAGACTTCCACACGGCTCTGACTGACGAACACGGTCCTTTTATCCCCCCGTAGCTTCGCCTTTGACCCCCTCCCTTTGACCTTTCACCTCGCTCCCCATTGGCCCGAGAAAAAGTGGGCGTGAAGGCTTTTTGATCCACAAATTTGCATATATCGATCGTTCTGGAGGCGGGGCCAAATCGCCCCTCGCTCACCGATTGGACGGCAAAAAGTGGGCGTGTGTCGTTTTTGATCCGTTTTTGAAGCACAAAATCCGTGATTTTGTACACGCTGTTCAACGTGCGCCCTGCACGAGTCCAACACCGGTACCCACAGCGGGGCAAGAACGGTGGCGATGCTACGGTTGCGAGGTGTGACGGGAAGGTCGTGGCGGTTGTGGTGAAGCGGCGTTGTGGTTGGTGGTTGATGTTGTGGTTGTGGCGACCCCTAACATGGCGGTTGGTCCAAAATAAAGATAGTAAAAGAAAAACGGCTATCCTGAAGAGTCGCAGCACGTATAAATGACATGTATTCCCACTAGACAACGGGTTTGGGCCTAACTACACATGCACTTACCGAGATACCTCACCTAAGGGACCTGAATGGTGGTTTGCGAATTTGGTAACCACAACAATATATATATATATATATATATATATATATATATATATATATATATATATATATATGAAGATAAAAATATTTGTATGAATGTACATGTATATATCTGTATGTGTATATATAGGTATATATTTACAAATATATATATAGGTATACGCAACTATATCATAGGTATCACTATGATATATCATAGGTACACTTCAACTGTGAAAGACGGAATCTAAAACAAAAATCCTGAAAATCACATTGTATGATTCTTAAATAATTAATTTGCATTTTATTGTATGAAATAAGTATTTGATCACCTACCAACCAGTAAGAATTCCGGCTCTCACAGACCTGTTAGTTTTGTCTTTAAGAAGCCCTCCCATTCTCCACTCATTACCTGTATTAACTGCACCTGATTGAACTCGTTATGTGCATAAAAGACAGCTGTCCACACTCAATCAATCAGACTCCAACCTCTCCACAATGGGCAAGATCAGAGAGTTGTCTAAGGACATCAGGGACAAAATTGTAGACTTGCACAAGGCTGGGATGGGCTCCAGGACAATAGGCAAGCAGCTTGGTGAGAAGGCAACAACTGTTGGCGCAATTATTAGAAAATGGAAGAAGTTCAAGATAACAGTCAATTTCCCTCTGTCTGGGGCTCCATGCAAGATCTCACCTCGTGGAGCCTCAATGATCATAAGAAAGGTGAGGGATCAGCCCAGAACTACATGGCAGGACCTGGGCAATGACCTGAAGAGAGCTAGGACCACAGTATCAAAGAAAACCATAGGTAACACACTACTCCGTCATGTGTTAAAATCCTGCCGCGCACGCAAGGTCCCTCTGCTCAAGCCAGCGCATGTCCAGCCCGTCTGAAGTTTGCCAATGACCATCTGGATGATCCAGATCATTAATGGGAGAAGGTCATGTGGTCTGATGAGACCAAAATAGAGCTTTTTGGTTTAAACTCCACTCGCCGTGTTTGGAGGAAGAAGAATGAGTACAACCCCAAGAACACCATCCCAACCGTGAAGCATGGAGGTGGAAACATCATTCTTTGGGGATGCTTTTCTGCAAAGGGGACAGGACGACTGCACCGTATTGAGGGGAGGATGGATGGGGCCATGTATCGCGAGATCTTGGCCAACAACCTCCTTCCCTCAACAACAGCATTGAAGATGGGGTGTGGCTGGGTCTTCCAGCATGACAACGACCCAGGGAAACTAAGGAGTGGCTCCGTAAGAAGCATCTCAAGGTCCTGGAGTGGCCTAGCCAGTCTCCAGACCTGAACCCAATAGAAAATCTTTGGAGGGAGCTGAAAATCTGTGTTGCCAGCGACAGCCCTGAAACCTGAAGGATCTGGAGAAGATCTGTATGGAGGAGTGGGCCAAAATCCCTGTTGCAGTCTGTGCAAACCTGGTTAAGAACTACAGGAAACGTCTGATCTCTGCAATTGCAAACAAAGGTTTCTGTACCAAATATTAAGTTCTGTTTTTCTGATGTATCAAATACTTATTTCATGCAATAAAATGCAAATTAATTATTTAATAATCATACAATGTGATTTTCAGGATTTTTGTTTTAGATTCCGTCTTTCACAGTTGAAGCGTACCTATGATAAAAAATTACAGACCTCTACGTGCTTTGTAAGTGGGGAAACCTGCAAAATCGGCAGTGTATCAAATACTTGTTCTCCCCAGTGTGTGTGTGTGTGTGTGTGTGTGTGTGTGTGTGTGTGTGTGTGTGTGTGTGTGTGTGTGTGTGTGTGTGTGTGTGTGTGTGTGTGTGTGTGTGTGTGTGTGTGTGTGTGTGTGTGTGTATATGTGTAGGTATGTGTGTATATGTATGTATATGTGTGTGTATGTGTATGTGTATGTGTATGTGTATGTGTATGTGTATGTGTATGTATATATATATATATATATATATATATATATATATATATATATATATATATATATATATATATATATATATATATATATGAGGCCCCGCGAGGAGTGATGCAAGTGACATTTTTTAATGACATGATGATGATAGGCTAGGATGATAAAGTAAGGGTTAAAATATTACAATATGGCATTAACTCCAAAATGGCCGATGTGTCCCTTACATCACTCCTCCTCGTGGCGCCTCATATATATATATATATATATATATATATATATATATATATATATATATATATATATATATATATATATATATATATATATATACATACACGGACCCAGTGTCATTTTGGGTAAATCCAATATGGCTGCCAAATCCATATTTACGACATCATATGTGATGTGCTGCCAAATTATGTGCTGCCATCATATGTGCTGCCAAATTACGACATCATATGTGCAACCTTTTGTTCATGGACAGGCGGTCATGCATGTAAAGTTTTGTCTCGATCTGTTCAGGCACTTCAGAGAAGAAGATTTTTGAAGTTTGTTTTTCAAAATATGGCCGCTGAATCACGTGAACGATGACGTCATCAATATTTTCTCTGTGTACCATTTTATCCCTAGATGTCCCCCCAAATTTTTCATAGTGATTGGATGTAGTGTTCTACATCTGCAATTATGATGTCATGATGAAGGCGCCTATGACATCATTAAAAAATCACACTCATTTCCCATGAGGTGTACTTACTATGTGCCAAGTTTCAATTTTTTTTCTTGGTGCGGTTTCAGAGATACAAAGGTTCAAATTTTTTTTGCCATTTTTCCAATATGGCTGCCACACCATGTGATCTATGATATCATAATTATCATTACAACTTTCTACATGAGTCGTCACACCAATGTTGAAAATTTCTACTCAATCCGACAAGCGGTTGCGGAGAAAAATATGAAAGTTCTGTGCAGACACACAAACAAACAAAGACACAAACAAACAAGCCAGTAGGCGGACATGGGTAGTCGGCCGTTGCTAGGCAACGGAGGGGTCCATAGCAACGGTTCTTTCTCACACATAACTAGGACATACCATGAACCTACCATACCAGTTTCATGTATATCTGACTCATAATCTCTGAGATATAAGGAACTTCGTTTTTTATTGTTTTCGACCAGAGTTCATTCAAAGTCTATCTTCTCCGACAGTTTTCATAGGATCCGGCTGGACATTTTTGACTATATGGCTGAATGTACTGCCCACAGTTGCTCATGGCCCGATTTTTGATTTTCGAAAAAATTTTTTTTAATGATTTTTCAAAATTTCAAAGTCCCGTTGCTCGGCAACGGTGGTGTCCATAGCAACGGTTCTCATTTGCACACAACTAGGTCATGGTATGAACCTACCAACCAAGTTTCATCGAAATCGCCATTGTATTAACTGAAATCACCATTTTAAATACTGATAATAAGGGTAGAACAAATCTCAAAAAAATTATTTTATTTTTTTTTCGACTAGATCGACTACCCAACAGACGGACCCAAATGCAATACCCTCTCCTTAGGCAAGGATAACAAGGATTGAGGAAAATTATGTGGCACAGTAATTAGGATTTATTTCAAATGTACAGCAGGGAAAGCAAGGAATTTGTTGGGTACTGCAAAAAGCAAACAATATTTACAAAAGAAGACAGTGCAGAGTTATCCCGAAAATTCTTATAGTCTTAACTTATGCTATGGCAGGTGCCATCATGCACACATACACATAAACACCCAAGGAAAATTACAGATAGCCCAAAGAGAGAGAAGCAGTTGAAGGTTAATGACCTCTCAATACCTGACGCGACCGGCAGACCTGCGCAACCCAGAACGCTTAAGAAAGGGGAGGAGGGAGAAATACTGAGGGTGTCTAGGGTGCGTGTTTGAGAGGTGCAAGTTTAATGTGATGTGGGATGCAGCGTGGTGTAAGAGGAAGAATGTGAGGTGTAAGTCATCACTCTTGAGTTCACTTCACTCTTGGGTTTTGCTCTGAAAAGAACAGTTGGTCAGGCGTGCTTACGTTGATTGCTCTTTTGCGTCCACAGTAGATGAGGGAGAGAGAGATGGTAGAAGAAAGATTTGTGAGAGTAAAGATCCTATCGTAAATCGTGTAAGAGTCTGTATGTGTAAGTATCACTGCAGGATGCAGCCTAAATGAGTGACGTTTAAATTGAAGCAGTCTCAGCTCGCAGCAGCAATGCGTGACCCCACGCCTGGTCACGCTGACTCGATGCTTGTCCTTGCGCCGCCTGTCTTCCAGCAAGGTCCGATGTCTGTTAGGCTCTGGCATCTTCTGCTCAGCTCTCCTGGCGATGCTTTCGGCGATCTCTCCAGCGCTGTCCCCGGTGATACTTTCCTGCTGCCTGGCAATACTCTGTCAAAATGAGCCGCGTTCATTACTTTTATGAGCCCAGACGAGGGGAGGAGCCAAATATTGGACCAAAAGAAGCTCTCAGCGAAACTGAGCTTCCCTATTGGTCCAGGGTGGCTGTAACCACGTCCCGCCAGGCCCCGAGTGTGAAATCCGGCTCAGTCGCCCGCCAAAAGGGGCACACAATGGAGCTCCAACTTTTACATGGGGCCTTGGTTTTTCGAGGCGCTCTCTTGACCGGACATGCGCTGGCCTTCATTCAAATGTGGGATTTTAGGGAAATTCCGGCATTACCCGGTGGTCCTTAAAGGTGCTCCAGCGCACGTTCGAACTTCGAGTTATGCCCCAAAATAACCAGACCTTTGTCTTCTCCGCATCCCTCGAGGCTGTGCTAAGCATTTGATGAACATGTGGCAGGTGAAGTGTAGTGGGAACACGTTGTGGTGTTTGTAGTGAAGTAGGATTGCAACGTGGCAATGTGGGGAAGAGGTGAGGTTGAAGTTCCTTAAAACGAATTTGTGAATAATAGTCGCGTTTGTAATGGAAAATGTAAGTGTGGGTTGTTGCTGGCATTTTTACTAGTCATATGAAGTTGTTGTGGCGAGCGTGGTCTAGTTTCATGAGCAGATTGAAGGTCTGAGGTGAAATGGCAGTTGAGAATTGGTGCCCACTTTTGAATGGAAAATTGGTGCATAAATGCAAATGCACCACTCGCTGTGTGGCTCAATTGGATTCTATTGGTTGGCATGCGTGCTTACATGTTTCATATGAGAGAAAGGGGTTGGCAGAACGCAAAGATTGAAGGTTGAAGAACTATAACTAAAGGACTCCCATGCAAGGTGGGATGAAAGAACACAAAGACTGAAGATTAACGAAGTGCAACTGAAGGAGTCCCATGCAACACATCTTTCCCCTTTACCCACTAGACATATGGAAAGGACTAACTAATACACATACTATTGAAATAACTGCCTTCGGTTCGCTGTATGTTGTGTGCCATTGCCTTGTAGGCATGCAGTTTTACAGAACCACAACAGTGTGTGTGTGTGTGTGTGTGTGTGTGTGTGTGTGTGTGTGTGTGTGTGTGTGTGTGTGTGTGTGTGTGTGTGTGTGTGTGTGTGTGTGTGTGTGTGTGTGTGTGTGTGTGTGTGTGTGTGTGTGTGTGTGTGTGTGTGTGAGAGGTGCAGAGGTGCAGAGGTGCAGAGGCATTGTACTTGCCTTTGAATTGTCTAGTCTGGGTAGGATTCCCAATACAGCTATAAACTGCCGGATTGATGTTTCGCAGGCAGGGCATTACATCACAAAACATACCATCCTCTGGATGGATGAGAGACTTGGTGTCCCATCTGCTAGCATTTTTTAGTGGATGTTAAAGATTCCATGATGTCTTTTGTGAAGAGTAGGTGAGATAAATACATGACAAACATCAATGCCAGTCAACTTCAGTTGAATATCAATCCCAGCAAGCCAGTTTGTCAATGACTTTCTGCAAAAAGTGACTTTCCCATGGATGACCCCACAGAAACACGGGAATAATTGTGGCTATCAAAGAAGTAGTAGTAGGAGATATAATAACTTAATTTTTGGTTTCAACATTAATATGGACAATTAAATGTTGAAGAAAAATTCAGTTGAAATTGTTTCACTGAATGATAAATAAAACAAGAAAAAGATGTTATGCAGAGCACGATACTTGCAAAATCCACCCCCTCTCCAAAAGTTGCCGTGGATACCTCAAATTGTCCATTTCATTAAGACTAAAATTGACAATCTTAATCAAAGCTCAGATCAATCAAATGAAAATTGATTATTTTTCAGATTGAAATTGATGATTTTAGAAGATTGACCTTGAGTTGTCCTTTGATCTCAAAAATAGTTGTTTTCCCAATTCAGTGATGGACTATGCAATTGCTGCTTAATCTACAAGTCAATTGGATGAAAATTGATGATTTTTCAGATAAAAATTGATGATTTTAGAAGTTTGACCTTGAGTTGACCTTTGACCTTTTGACCTCAAAAATAGTTGGTTTCTTAATTCAGTGATGCAAATCTTGTTCAAATTTCAAATCAATCGGATGAAAAATGACGATTTTGAAATTCAACCTCAAGATGACCTTTGACCTCAAAATCAATCGGCTTATCAGTTGAGACTACCTCCACAACTTGGTAAAGTTTTATGACAATCGGTTTAGAATTGTGACCTGTAGGCGATAAACAGACAGGCAGACAGACAAACAGACAGAATGACAAAATCGACTGACCAACAGAGACAGAAAGGGGTGAAAACATAACCTCCTTCACCTTCGGTGGCGGAGGTAAAAATGTAAAATTTATTGTCACGTTGACTGCCAGCAACGAGTATACTCATAGTACTGGGTGTACCAGATTCTGCTACTACAAGTATTCTCAAAGAAAAGATTATGCTGTTGTATTGTAAACAGAATATGCTTGTGTGCCAAATAACAAAACAAATGTTCTGCTGACAGTTCGGTGAACATAAATCTGTGTAATAATCATGATCAAATTTGTGTTGCACCATAAAATGCGATATTGAAAATTACCAAAGTGCGCAAATATGATATCAACAGATAGCTCACTGCAGCTCAACTAAGACTAAAGAAGAGATGGTTACAAGACAAATATAAATTATTAGAATCGAAATAAGCGTGTTCTACATGACCCAAGGCATTTGATTTCCGGCAAGAGTCGGCATTCAACGTGTTAGTTAGTGTTCTCCAAATTCTCATCATAAAAGTTTGTTGAAAATTTGATAACAAAACCTCATATGGTAAACTCGAAAACATCTCAAAATGCAAGCAGATAAAATAAAGAAACATGGAAGTGATTACAAAACCCGGCCGTCTCATGCTGCGCAGTGGTCGACTGGTTAATAAGCCCTATTTCTACTTCCTGGGACTTTTCCCTTTGACCTTTTGGCCAGATTATTAATTAGACTTAATCTCTATATTCTCATAACTAGAGGGGGAGCACTCGGTAGAGTGCAAAACCTCCGCCGCCAATACTGCTGGGTCACTCAAGTGAACCTGATATCCTATTCATTCAATTTGACGTCAACAGTGCTCACAGGGTTATAGTTTGCAACTTTCCCTTTTACTTTTAACTTTTACAGACTCAATTCATTTGTCATAACTAGATTCCTTGAGACAGAAATTGATTTTACGTGGGTATATCCACCTGAAATTCCAAAATCAGCCGCAATTATAATTTTGGCGTGTTTTTTTTTTGTTGGAAATCACTTGTAACATATAGAAATGCAAAAAAAATCGAAATTTTGTTGAAAAAAAAGTTGCAAAAATTTTTTTTTCTTACAATTTTTTTTTGGGGAGGGGGGGTTGGAAATCACTTAAAACATGTAGAAATGCAAAAAAAAAAATTAAAATATTTTTTCAAAATGGCCGCCATAGAGGCCATATTGGATTTTGGACCAAGTCCAAAATCTAATGCCATGATCCTTGGACCATACCTAATCCCCCCACCAAGTTTCGTCGAAATCCGTCGAGGAGTTTTTCCGTAATACTGTTCACAAACAAACAAACAAACAGAAAGGGGTGAAAACAGTAACCTTCGATCTTCGATGGTGGAGGTTAATAAAGGTTTGTTGAAAATTTGGTGACAAAAGCTGATTATGGAAAATAAACAAAAAAAAGTTATGGCCTGGACACACACTGAAACACACACACACACAGAAGAGAAAATACAAATAGCATGTGTGTGTGTGTTTCAGTGTGTGTTTCACTTTTATATTTAAAAAAAAATAAAAGTGAAAGTCAGGTAACTACTCCGAGAGCCTTTCGCCAATCAACACCAATATTTCAGGGTATATTCAGGAGGTCCATACTTAGGTTTTCCATGAAATAATTAAAAAAAAAAATTCAAAACATGTTTCGAACATTTTTATTCTTGCATTTTTGGATTTCTTTCGGATATCTAATCGCTGTTATTATTTGTTTTTTTTTGTTTTTTATCCATTGTGGCAGACCAGTCCCATCACTTTGTCTGTTTAACTACGTCAGGAAACTCCTATCATGGATGTATGAGCCAGATTAGAATTGTTTCCCTTTCATTGGAGGTCCCACGAGCAACGTGATGATATTTTGTATGCAGACCATACCTTTTTCAGCAAGTAATACGCATTATACATCCACCCCGGAGGGTGGGCACTCTGCTAGTGGATAATTATTTCCTGAAATGTCCCATTAAAAGCAGATGTCACCACGTCTAATAATCCGTGATTGACTGTCTGGCATTCACCAAATCCACCCCATGATTAAATTTTCTTTGAAAGTTTTAAAATTCCTTAACTCCACAAGTCCATAAGATATATTTAACATATATTATGGACTTAGATTGTCAAGCCAAAATGGGAGTTCTTTTTTCATGATCAATGTGTGTCCATTCATTCCATTTTGTTAAAGTTGTGTAACTGTTTGGATGCTTCTCTCATTGTTTTGTTTTTTTTCCTCAATAACCCTAAGCGCGCGCGCGCGCGCACACACACACACACACACACACACACACACACACACACACACACACACACACACCGTATTTTATCACAAATCTATCCTTCACAACAATTATAATCATATAGTGAACAGTCATGGTTCTTCCTAATGCATTACATTAACATTTAAAGGATGTCGTCAATTATACTAATTCTACTGTAGAACACCCTCTACTTAACTATATTTTTAATTGCAAACCTCAAAATAGTTGTTTGCCTAAAGTAAGAACTACAATCATTTCAGAGCATTTGACTGATTTTACAACTGCCTCGACCAGTGTTTCTCAACCGGGGTTCCCCGGAACCCAGGGTTCCGCAAGAGGTTGCTCGGGGTTCCGCGAGAAACAGTAATAAATAGGCTAATGTATTTTTGAGTAGTTTTTGTTTGATTTAATATTCGTAATTTTACTATACACGTACAGCATATTGTTGGAAACTCCTTGGTTATTATAATAGAGGCTTCAACCTCATATTATTTACAATTATAACAACCATAGGGAATTTATTTAACGATGTCTATATGGCGCCAGTGTGAAACCGCCCTCACTGGTTAGTGGACGTCCTGTACGCGGCAGATTTGTGTATCATTGAGTGACTGACTCATAAATGAGCAGTATGTTTTTTTTTCATTGCCAATAAATTTGACAAAAAGGGGGTCATTTTTTCCTAAAACCAGGTATCCGAAAAAAATATATTATATTTACCACGTGACCTACGATAAAAATATAAGAGCTAGATATTAATAATGGTATATAATAATTTTTATGCAGGGGTTACCTGAGACATAAACTATTTCAAGGGTTCCACAAGGGTAAAAAGGTTGAGAAACGCTGGCCTAGACCATGAACTCTGTTCAGTTCTTCATCAAGTTTTGACCCTTTCTGCCCATAACCTTTCCAAACAGTGGGTCCACATCCTTGGCCATGGGTCAAAACTAGTTGTTCCACAATCTCGGCTGTGTCCAATCAGTGAGTCAATCCAGAAATTTAATCTAACTTTATAACTACCCATAGCTTATCACTTTACCAAGAGATACATACCTTCTTCACTGGAATTTTTTCAGGTTTTATTATATATTCATAATCATTATCGCATATTACATTATACAACAATATATACACTACCTTACATAACCAATACACACACACACACACACACACACACACACACACACACACACACACACACACACACACACACACACACACACACCTTCCTCCCTCAATACTACTCTCAGCCAAATGCTGCACTCAGCAAAAGTGTGTGTGTGTGTGTGTGTGTGTGTGTGTGTGTGTGTGTGTGTGTGTGTGTGTGTGTGTGTGTGTGTGTGTGTGTGTGTGTGTGTGTGTGTGTGTGTGTGTGTGTGTGTGTGTGTGTGTGTATAGTTTCCTAATTGTAGCCATTAATACTATAATTGCCTAGGCACCACAATTGCAATAAATTTTCATTAATATATCAATGCACTTCAACAAATACACTGAAGACTACAGTATTACATAATGTAGTCAACTAAACCATTATGCGCTAGCTAGAGGGCATGGTAGAGCAATGTTCTGTTAGTAACTACCTATTATAAATAAAATACCAATATGCCACAATCTTCAACTTCCTTGCAGTTTGTCTTCTTCTCTCCACCTCATTTGCCCCATCCTTGCCTCTTCCCTTCCAACCTCTTCCCAAACATTTCCCTTCTCTCCCATCTTCTTCAACCTCTCCTAACCTCGATTCTTTCTCCTATTATCCTCCCTTCTCTTCCGTTTATCAATTTTTATTTTCTCCCCAACACCATCCTTGCATAATGAATAGGATACCATTGTGTTTTCATGTGCCCTTCCCTCCAGTCCTTCAATTGTGGTGACCATCCTTCCCTCTCTCTCCTCCCTTTCCTTCCTATTTTCTTTCGGTCACTCATCCACTCATAATTGTCCCCCTGTTTGTTCTGTGAAGGGCTGGCAGGATAGTCTAGAGGTATGCACACTCACCTCTTACCTCCTTAGCCTGAGCTTGAATCTTGTCCCAGCTATAAACTGTCCTTCTGGTGTTTCATCAATGTGTGTACCGTCTCTCAAATGGGACATTAAACTGGGCGTCCCTTCTGCCGGCATTAGTTGGTTGACCTTAAAGATCCCACGGGATCCTTTACGAAGGGTGGGCGAGCTATCACTGGCACCATGGACAAATTACAAATTCTTCCCCTGATTCACTGCTGGGAAGACAATGGCAAACCATCCAGCATAGCCCGTAACAAGAAACCGATTCTGCAGCACCAACCTACTGTAAAGAGTCTGGTATTGCTCATCATTACTCTGTCAGTCTGTATACCTGCTGCCCTCTGTCGTTTAGTTCCTTCATGATCCTATATTTATAAACAAAATACAATTAAAACAGATGGCCCCCTACATTCACATTCGGTCATATAACAAACTTCCTTTTTATCTCACCTAATAAACATTTATTTTTCTTGAGTGTGCCATTTGTTAGGCATTAGCCAACCTGAGCAAGAATCGTTCCTACATTCCAGATCGTGCGTAGGAATTTGTGCTTGAAATTTTTTTTTTTACCCCGTGTGGTCTTCCACCCCACGGGGTTGAAGCGTCGCTTGCGTTCTCTCTTTTCTTGTGTACAGTTCATTTGAACGTCTATTTATCCATTATTCGTGAACAGAATTCGATGAAAATTGACAGGCATGTACTAGACACATGCGCAGGCACTAACAGAGCCCAAAGTGCGATTGAAGCCCTTCGGGCTGAGGAATGGCCCATTTTCTTAAAATTGTTATTTCTCGATTATTAGTGGACGGAACCGAAACAAAATTGACAGGTGCATTCTCGAGACCATTCCCCAGGCATTAACTTAGCCCAAAGTGCGATTCTGGCCCTTTGAGTCGAGAAATGGCCCTTTCGGCCCATTTTCTTAAAATTGTTATTAAAATAAACAATTAAATGCGCTGGGCGGTGCCCAATGCAAAATTAGGTCGCAAATGATGATATGAAACTAGCCTCACTCTTCAAGCCTGGTGTTGGCTTCGTGGTTAGGGTGGCAGCTTGGGATCCTCGGGTCCTGAGTTCAAGCCCCGTTGGCCGCTGAATTAAAAATACACCATGAGGTTGACTCAGCCTTGTCATCCTTCCGAGGTTGGCAAAATGAGTACCAGTGTACCGGTAAAGCTGCTGTCATACCTTGACGATTTAGCCAGCGTATGCCGACGTATGAAAAATTTGTCTAAAACGCTGGCACACATCGAATACATTATGGGTAAGTTTTGCATACGTTAAGAGCACGCTGGCATACGTCGTAGTACGCCGAGCTCATCGACAAATTTTAACATGCTCAAAAATTTTCGACGTATGCCAGCGTATGACTCACACGTTCCGCATACGCTGGCCATCAGTTGTAGGCATGTTACGCAATCGTTGACACATGTTGACACATGTTACTTGTAAGTTACTCATAAGTCGAAACACGTCGAGGTAATGTTTAGCGTACCCGAAACTTATTTCTAACCTATGAGTAACATGCTTTTAATCTATGAGTCACGTGCTTTGAACCTATGTGTAACGTATCTCCAACGCATATTGACGTATGTAGATGTATTTGACGTCTTCCGGACGACCACAGAACTTACTGAACGTGTTACTAACTTACAGCTACCGTATAATGGCGTATTTGCAGCGTTTAGGGGAATTGGTATATAAAAATGGGTTTCACAGGAGGAACCCATCAGTGTTCCAGACTCCATGATTATTTTTTTTTATCTTCGGCATGACCGTAATGTTGACACTTTGATTTCTAGTGCAGTTATGATTTAAATTGTTGAGCGGCAGCCTATTAATTATATTATATTATAACCACACTAGAAATCGAAGTGTCAACATCACCGTCATGCCGAAGAAAAAAAAAACCCATTGAGTCTGGAACACTGACGCTAAACATTACCAGTAAAGGCCCGGTCACACATTGACGTTTTCGCCAGCGATGGCAACGTATTAAAATGTATGTAAAACGCTGGCTTACGTTGAACTTTTGATGTTTTTTTTTAAAATATTCGGACGTATTCATAGCGACTTGGTCTTATGTATAACGCATTGGTAACGGACACAGAACGTTTCGTTGTGTTATAGATAACTTATACCAACGAATGCTGAACCTGTTGTCAGCCTACACAACCGATGCCCAACGATAGTCTAACTTAGGCATAGCGCGTTGCACGCATCGCCGACGATGTCCTGACGTAGCCTATTAAAAGGCTGACGCACAACGATTCGAATCATAACTGCCGTAGAAATGGAAGTGACAACATCGCGGTCACACCTTGGCGATCTTGCCAGCGTATGCCGACCTAAGAAAAATGTGTCTGAAACGTTGGGGCACGTCAAATACGGCATGAGTAAGTTTGGTATACGTGAGTACAATGCTAAAGTACGCTATCATACGTCGTAGTAAGTAGAGTACGTAAAGAAATTTTAAACATGTTCAAAATTTTACGACGTACTCGGCGTATGACACACGTTCCGCATGCGATGGAGATAAGTTTTACACACGATATGTGGACACTTACACACGTCCACAAAGGCTACTTATAAGCTACTCATAAGTCGAAACACATCGCGGTAATGTCTTTTTTACGCGAAACTTATTTCTAACTTATGTTTGACGTGCTTTGAACCAATTCTGTACGTAGTCCCAACACACATCGACGTATGTAGACGTATTCCAATGACGTCTTCCGGTCGACAAAAAAAAATAAATGAAAGTGTTTCTAGCTTACAACTGCCATATAAAGACGTGTTCCCAGCGGTTTTGGGAATTGGTTTTACAAAATGCTGCTCATAAAAGGGGAACCCAACAGTGTTTTAGAGTCCTTTTTGAATCGATGTCCATGTCAGCAGTAACAGTATCAGTATCAGTATTAGTATTAGTATTAGTTTGTTCATGTTGGCAGTAGTCGGTGAGTGTGAGGGGGAGGGTGTGGGTTATGATGGATCCTCCTTGCGTCCGCGTGTCCACGGGTAGGAGACATCTTTTCACCATTGTTCGAAGTTCTTCGCGGCTAATTTTTATCGGGCTTTTTCAACAATGAGCTATAGCTTGTTTTTACGATTTAGGTCTATTCATAACAGGTTGGACAAATGCACAATGAACTAATAATGTGCATAGAGCGCTTTGATTACTTATAGATACGATATACCAACGAATAATTATCGTGTAGCCGGCGTTCACAAACTATGCCCAACGATAGCCTAACTTATCCATATCGTGCGGCAGTTTATCTTTGCCGGTGACGTGGGGTTTGCTATTCATAGGCTGCCACTCAACGATTTAAATGGCTGCATCTCCACTATTGAAAGTAGACGCTTGCGCTCAACAATTGGATTTTTTTTACACTCAACAACTTTTAAACGGTACCACTCAGCTATTTTCATTTTTTACAATGAACGATTTAAATTGCTGTCACTCGCCTTTGTTTTTTGACGCTGGGGTTTTGAAATTTGAAGCGTTTCTTCTGAACGTGTTAAAACGCTCAAATTCGACTATTTTAAATAGACGCTGAGGATGGACAATTGGAATCATAGCAAAGCTAGACATCGAAGTGTGAACATCCTCGTCATGCCGAAGAAAAGTTTGAAGAATGCTGCAAATAAGTGTCCTGGCCGTGGCCGTGGACGCTGACGCAAGGACGATCCATTATACCGACGTCTTTCAGCCTATGAGTAACTTAAAAGTAACGTCTGTCGATGTGTGGCAACGATCGCGTAACGTGCCAACAACACGTTAATCATAGGTTAGAAATAAGTTTCGGGTACGCTAAACATTACCTCGGCGTGTCTCAACTTATGATTAACTTACAAGTAGCATGTGTTGACGTCTGTCAACGATCGCAGACCGTGCATACAACTTGTGGCCAGCGTAGTGGAACGTGTGAGTCATAGGCCGGCATACGTCGTGAAATTTCAAGCATGAAAAAATTTGAGGACAACCAAAAAGTACAACGTTTAAAGCCAGCGTACAACGGCGTATGGCAGTGTTTTTCAGCGTGCTCTCAATGTTATCAAAACTTACCCATAACGTATTCAACGTGTGCCAGCGTTTTAGAAAAAAAATTCAAAAATCGGCATACGTTGGCTAAAACGTCAAGGTATGACCGGGCCTTAACGTGTGTCGACGTATGTCAACGATCGCGTAACGTGCCTACAACTTATGGGCAGCGTATGCGGAACGTGTGCGTCATACGCTGGCATACGTCGTAAAATTTTCAGCATGCTTAAAATTTGTCGACGTACTCGACGTACTCGGCGTACTACGACGTATGCCAGCGTGCTCTTAATGTATACAAAACTTACCCATAACATCTTCGATGTGTGCCAGCGTATTTGGCAAATTTTTCATACGTCGGCATACGCTGGCTAAAACGTCAAGGTGTGACAGCGGCTTGACACTTCGATGTCTAGTGCGGTTATGATTTGAATCATCAAGCCGCAGCCTTTTAATAGGCTACGCCACGTGATCGTCGGCGATACGCTGCCGCGCGCTATGCATAAGTTAGACTATCGTTGGGCATAGGTTGTGACCGCCGACAACACGCTAAGCATTCGTTGGTATAAGTTATCTATATGTTATCGAAACGTTCTGTGTACATTACTAATACGTTATGCATACTTCCAACTCGTTATGAATACGCCCAAAACTGGAAAAAAAACATCAATAGTTCAGCATACGCCAGCGTTTTACATGCATTTTGATACATTGCCATACGCTGGCTAAAACGTCAAGGTGTGACAGCGGCTTAAGGGGGACACTGCATCAGCGGCATAACCGCGTCCCAACCAATGATGCAACCAGCAGCCACAGGCTGCACTCGTTAGAGAGAGCCTCACTCTTGTGAGGTGTTCTGGTTTCTTTTTCTGATGCGATGAAAATCTTCCCAAATTTCAAAACTATCTGTCATCCGTGCTATCGCTCACCTGAAAGTTGTACGAATGAACTCTCGTGGGGTATGTTCTCAATTTGAACTTGTTTGATTCGTTTCTCCGAAATGTGAAATTGTACGTGGAAGATATGTAATGGTCTGATTTAAAGGAATAATTAGAAATATCACAATTTCATGCAAATTGATAACGCAATTATTGAACGAATTGATTGAATGACGAAACATCCATTTGTGTGAAAGATAGTGAGCAAGCTCAGGCAACCAATTTAGGATCAGATGTGACAGCGCAAGTAAAATGTAAACTAGAATGATACTCAGTGGAGCGCATACCCCTGCCAGGCTGAACAGTTTACGTTTTGTATCCCATTGATCGGCCTGATCTGGATCCGGACCTGAACCAAACTCGAATCGGCTTGTTGTTACCACTGAACCAACTCACCCACCTAGTTTTGTCATAACTCGTCCACACCTTTTTGAGATATCGTGCTATATATCATTTTTGACTCTATCTCTCAATGGTGAAGAATCACTTTAAAATTCTAGTGTCCGTATCCGTATCCAGATCTTCATCAAAGTCTAATCAATTTGTCCATGTCACACACCCAACCTCTCTGCCAAATTTCGTTTGAATCCACCCACAACTTTTTGAGATATCCTGTTCACAGACAGACAGACAGGTAGACAGTTAGAAAATATAACCTCTGTCCACTTTCGGTGGCAGAGGTAATAAAATTAAGTTTTAAAAACCATGAATATTCATTGAGGTTATTTTTTTCATATTATGTTTCTGCTTATAAGTACGTACGTATGTGGTGGCAGTAGAGATCCATCACCTTAAGCAGGTCATGACGATAGGCAGCATTCTTGAAGGATTGTAGGAAGGACAAAGTAGATCTAATAAAATATTAACTCTGCAGTTCATTGCCAAAAATTATTTTCTTCATCAGAATTTTTTTTTAACAATAAAAGTTTTCTTGAAACAAGAAAACCTTTCAAGAGAAACTTTTTCTTGTGGCTACAAAAAATTTTCTCATGGTTTTCTTGTTTCAAGAAAACTTTTGTTGTTTTAAGAAAATATTTTCTTACACATAAAATTATTTTTGGCAATGTTATTATATAATACAACATCAATAATTTATAAGCACGTAAACCTAATAATAAACACATCAGGCAGAAAGATGCGTTCAAAGTCACTGTTCAGTTCAATGCAATAGCAATCAGGAGAATATTATTCAAAGCAGTCACACTCACTTGAAACCCCAGAAAATCAGAGACACATCTTGGGGCAAAATTTTGACAGAGCTTCAATTCTGCTTATGATTCTAAACCAAGAAATGGTCTTTAAACTTAAAACGTAGACAAAACACGGAGAAACGGAAATGATGACGGAGATACTCCAATTTCAGTCTTAAATGTTTCTTCTGACAGCCATTTTTCCCTGCTGTGCAGGGGTTAGGCTTTTTCTTGAGGCAATATTTTTTTTATGGCCGGATGCCCTTCCTGACGCCAACCCTGGTCGCCTCTTACGACACACAGGGATATGGTACACCTATTCTAACCGGGGCATACACCGGGACCAGTACACTGGTACTCACTTCACCGACCTCAGATGGATGACAGGCTGAGTCAACCCCCTGGTGTTAATTCAGCAGCCAACGGGGCTTGAACTCAGGATCCTGGGATCCCAAGCCACCACCCTAACCACTAAGCCAACACCAGGCTTCAATTTCAGTCTTAAATGCTGTACAGTATTTGGATGTGAGATTTGTTTGGAAGGGAGGGTGGTATAACTGGGCTTGAGTGCTTAGGATAGAGCAATGGAGAATCTAGAGGTCAGTCTCAAAGTTCTTCGTGCCTGCTCGGAGAATTTCGGCTTGAAAAGATGTTGATGACCTTATCACGACCAAACATGAGTTCACAGGAGTAAGGATTTCTCTACGCAGCCCTCGCTCCACTCAATCACTCAGTTGGCTACTTGCACATCCATGCGGCCAGCTCATGCATGTGCCGAGGGCTCATCAGCCCAGCGCTGTCTATACCAATGTGATGCTGTGCAGTAGGGAATGGGCTTGTAGATGACCCTGATCCCATACCGATAACCATGCAGAAATAATGCTTCCTTAAGCTGCCAAAGAAGGCAGTCTCCAACAACAACCAACAGCAAGTGCCGCACTGAGCACAGCCAACTGGAACCAACAATCAAACCAACATATATCCACCAAATGTCTCCTTTTAACTCAATAGATGTAATGGCCACCAACCAATGAGGGAATCTTCTTGTAACCTCACCCACAGGCATTGCACAATATCTCAGTCATCTCGCTCCATCAGAGGCCTTCATTGATAAAAGCTCTTACAGTTATCTCCTCTTCCTCTCCAGGCTAGATGGAATGAAATTGCACTTGCATCATTCACTTATGCAGCATCAAAACACCAGCTTGTAATCTGCAAGTTTATGCACACTTTATCTGTAATTGAACGTTCGTGGATGGGAATAAGCTCAAAGATAATCTTCAGTCTCCATCATTCAATGAGTTCTCCATTGGGAGAGCCAAAATGACCTCCCAAAGTATTTCCATTCAGCTCGAACGACAGCAACCGGCTCTGTAAATAAGTTTATCTCTATCTCTATCTCTATCTCTCTCTCTCTCTCTCTCTCTCTCTCTCTCTCTCTCTCTCTCTCTCTCTCTCTCTCTCTCTCTCTCTCTCTCTCTCTCTCTCTCTCTCTCTCTCTCTCTCTCTCTCTCTCTCTCTCTCTCTCTCTCTCTCTCTCTCTCTCTCTCTCTCTCTCTCTCTCTCTCTCTCTCTCTCTCTCTCTCTCTCTCTCTCTCTCTCTCTCTCTCTCCCTCTACCCTCTACCCTCTACCCTCTACCCTCTACCCTCTACCCTCTACCCTCTACCCTCTACCCTCTACCCTCTACCCTCTACCCTCTACCCTCTACCCTCTACCCTCTACCCTCTACCCTCTACCTTCTTCTTCTTCTTCTTCTCTGTCTTTCTTTCTATGTTTCTCTTTCATCTCTACCATCTTTCAGCCATCTCTCAACCATCTCTCTCCTCTACTCTCTCCTATCTCTTCTCTCTTTTCTCTGTCTCTGACTCAATCTCTCTGAACTCAACTGGTTTATGGGACGATGAGACAAAATACAAACCAAAAAAACTGGAATGAATGGACAAAGGCAAGATTTCTTCCACAAGGCCATGCAGTAAAAACCATTTCAGAAGATTAATAACTACTAAATTCAAGCTGAAGGAAAAAATACATTCAGTCATGCCCCCCTCCCACCAGCTCATCACACAAAAAGGATCATTCCATGATGCCCCCCCCCCCCACCCTCTAGCTCATAACACATTTATTAATCTCCTGGATCAATTGGACGATCACAAACTCAAATAAATATTATACTAAAACTGTCCTGCACTCAAAGATAACCATTGAAATGGCCCTCAAGAAAGAAAAAAAAAACAATTAACTGTTGTGAAAAATAATATCGGAGCCAAGCTAAAAATAGAATCAACTGGAAAGGTGCTGGGTAGAGTGCATACCTCCGCCACACAATGCCTGATCGACGAGAACATATCGGGCCCAATACATTTTTGAGATATCGTGCTATATATCGTTTTTGGCCCTATCTCTCAATGGTGAAGAATCACTTTTAAAATTCTAGCAGTCTTATCCGGATCTTCACCAAAATCTAACCAGTTCGTCCTCGTCACACACCCAACCTGCTCACAAAATTTGATCTGGATCCGTCTACAACTTTTTGAGATATCCTGGACACTAACAACCAAACAGACAGGGGTGAAAGCATAACCTCCACCTTCGGTGTTGGAGGTAAAAACAACAGCATTTAGACGATTAGCAAATATGGTATTGCCCCATCGATTACATTGTTACTAGCAGAAGAATATCGTTGCAATCACTTTGTGATTTGAGGAAAGATTTTTATATTCAGCTGTTGGGCAAAGCCTACGGCACTGCACACTGATGATACAGGATGTTACATTTGCTTTCATTCCAAACATATGTTTGAAGTCAGGACTTTCTATCTCCAGAAGTCAGGCAGAGGGGAGAGCTAACCAACAGAGGGTAGCAGGTGAGCAGACTGACAGTTTCTCCTCATCAAGAAAACCTCAGCATGGATTTTGTTTCAAATTTATATCCGGAGGGAGAATTGTGGGCTTGTGGTTCAGTGGCTTGAACCAATGCTTTTTGATTTGTTTCACAAACTTTATCCAAGTACAATATTTCCGACTTTTAATCTCTAGCAATATTCTCTGTTTTTTTTTTTTGTTTTTTTTTGCTTGATATGCGCAAACCGAATATTGGTTCGCCCACAGAGATTTTCCCGTCAGTGCAATTATCGGTTCATGGATTTGCTGAACAAGTACGGTGCTGTGATAAAGAATTATTGAATTGTGTCGAAGTAAAATTTACTGCAGAAATGTAGCCTCTAATGGCAGCTGATAGATGAGTTGAAAGTGTGAATCACAATCAGATTGTCATTTTCGAGGCAATGCCTCAACCCGCGGCCTTTCCTGCCGGAGACGCAGGGGGACTGTAATGACATCAACCCCCTCGCTTAGCTTCTCTCCACTACTATTTTGAACTCTGTAACTCAAGACTGCTTGAAAACACCCCAGAGGCTTCCGCCGTGAAATGTTTCAAGTTTCTTTCAATGGCCCTGGTTGGAGCTGAGGTAGGATGAATAACACAGCTTTCCCCAAGGAGTTATGATTAACATCAATCAGCCTCACTTCACATCTCTATGTCTTTCTGCACCCTTTTTTCAATTCAAAGTCGAGGCTTGTGGAAGAGCAGGAACACTGAATGAATCAGGACACAACAGAACAAAAGTAACAGAAAGAGAGGGGGAAAACACACCAACAGCAGGGTTAAAGGATAAAATAGTGATAAGGGATGGGGGAGGTTAACGAGGGTAGAAAAGATCATGGTTTTGGATGGGGGATGATCTGAGATGGTGGTAAACAGCTGTCTTGAAAACCTGGAGGGAAGAATGAGATGGAAAAGGATGTGGAAGTTGATTGCACAAGCAGGAAAAAAAAAATGAACAAATGAGTGGAAGTGAGCAGTGATTCTGGATTTCAGGAGTTTCACTAGAAGTGGGTTGATGGTGGAACATGTGAGCCCTGCAGAAACTTGGGGGAGTGGGAGAGGGACAAAGCATGGAAAGACCATAGGGTGCAAGACCATAAAGGAGGCGGTAGAATGCAGATAGACCACCGACCTGTCTGTGATGGGAAAGTGAGAGGCCTATAGATGGCTTCATTACGGGAGATGCCAATGATGTTGAAGGCTGTGGTTTCCATGGCGTCAAGCTGAGCAAGATGTGAGGCATTGGAGCCAGACAGCCCAGAGAGTGGGCGGGGGTGAGGGGGTAGCTGTACTCTGTCAAGCTGCAGATGAAGGCCCTGGAGGTAGATAGAAGTGCAGGTGTGCATGATGGTGGAGGCCAAGTTTGAAATGTGGTTTGCCCAAGAAATATCGTGGCTGATAGTGAGACCCATGAGTTTGAATGACCTTTTTTTTGTATCCAATGTCAAGGCTCGTATGAGAGCTAACACACAGAACATATAACAATGGGAGCAGGAGACAAGAGGAGTGGGAGAGGGAAGGACAAAACAGTGGGGAACAGAGACATGAGTATATCTGTGGAAGGGAGAGGGATGGGGCAGGGAACAAAGGGTAAACAAGATGGACAATACAGGGACTTTCAGGTCCTTACACGACAGGGATTGTCAGGAAAGAAAGCAGGGAATATGAAGAAGGTGGGTTTGGGGTGGATGAGCAGTTGTAGAACAGATCATGGTTTTGAATGGGGAAAGATAAGAGGTGGTGGTGAACAGCTGTTTTGAAAAACTGGAGGGAAGAGTGGGATTGAAGAGTGTGTGGGAGTTTGTTCCAATGGTGGGAAAAAAGAGGAATGAAAGAGTGAAGGTGAGCAGTGATTCTTGATTTTGGTAGTTTTACCAGAAGGGGGTTGCTGGTGGACCTTGAGCACCCTGTGGAAATATGGGGGGGGACATATTGCAGACAGAGCGGGGGGGGTCGAGGCCAGAGAGGAGATGGTAGAAGACAGAAAGACCACCGACCTGCCTGCGGTGAGAGCGTGAGAGTTCCAAAGAGTCGGCCTCATCGCAGGATATACCAATTATCCTAAATGCCTTGGTTTCCACAGCATGAAGCCAAGAAAGGTGAGAGGCAGGAGCACCAGCCCAGAGGGGAGAGCAGTACTCCATCAGGCTGCAGACAAAAGCTTTGTTCTGAACTTCTTCAATAGGATTATTACGAACTTAGATAGGAGGGTTTGCCAGACGGTCCTTTCGGAGTGAGATAGTGAGTGTGAGATTTGTCAGGGTTGAAAGACATGTTCCACGTGTGTGACAAGCTTGTGATCTTGTTTTTTTTCAAGGTCTGAAGAGAGTGAAGAGGCTGCAGCCTGCTGTCTGAAGGATAAGTGCTGTCACAACAGAGGGTGGTCATCAGAAAATGAATAAAGAGGATTGTTAGGAGAGTCAGAGTTGATGAAGATGAGGAATAGGATGAGGTCCAAAACACTACCTTGGGGAACATCAGATCACAACACTTGAAAGTGATGTCAGAAGTGATGCACCAATGGTCTGAAAAAGTTACTTTTCATAGTGTTTTTGATGGAATTAACACTATGTTATTGCCTTTTAAGTCTCGCTAAAGTTATTCACCCACACTCTGTTGAGATGTTCAGGTAGTGGACAAAAATAATGGAAAAATCTGGGTAAATGAAGGACACCAAGCAACGGCTTCCACACAGGTGTGGCCCATGTATTAATTAAGTAATTAACATCCCAGCATGCTTCAGGTCAATGTATAAAAAAATAAATGCTGCACAGGCCTGGTTGCCAATAATTATGGCTAGCATTGGCTGCAAGAAGATAACCCTCCATTCTCCCATAAACAACGCACATGTGGTCGCCCAGTGGTTTTGAGCATGACACTGATGTTATCCATACATCATGGCCTTCTCAGTCACCAGATCTGAGCCCAATCGAGCATTTATTGGATATTTTGAAACGACACCTGAGACAACGTTTTACACCTCCATCAAACAGGTGTGAGTTGATTGACTTTCTCGGGGAAGAATGGTGCCGCATCCCTCCTGCAGAATTCCAGATGCTGGTGGACTCCATGCCACAGTGCACACAGTCCATACTGTACGCATGTGTTGGCCCAACGACCGATTAGGTGACATTACGTTGGTGTTTCCATTTTTTTTTTTATCCACTGCTTGTATGTAGTACATGCGGTTTATGTTCGTGTCCAGTACAAGAATAATGCAGTGTACCACAGTGCAAGTAATACTAACATTATAAAGTGCCAGGAATGTGTAGTAATACAGGGAAATCAAAGCTCATGCTGATGATAAGGATAAAAGTTTATCATACAGATTTCAAGGTTCATAGACAATATTTACAGTGGGGAGAAAGGGGGTGGGGGGGGGGGGTCAGGTGCGCCATACGGAAAGGAGAGGCTGTTCGGAGGGCTGCAAGGAGCCAATTGGATGCCAAGCAGCTCAGAGGTAGAAATGGGAGAGACAGTGATAGGACAATGGGCAGGAGACCTAACGGACTGGAGGGATGAGCATGAGACAGACTCGAGAATAAAACACCAAAGACGAGGGAAAACTATGAGCAATGAATGTAGGTGAGCATTAGGCTTATATTGGAGGGCAAAACAGTGAAGGGTTCAATAAATACACATATGATCCAGAAGTGCAAAGGACTGAATGGAGGTAACTACTACACTTTACGAAACAATCAACGATGGGATTGAAAAATCCTTAATATCCCCCTCCTTCACGTGCAGCACAAGGCTGCAAGTAGCATCATTGGCTGGGGGCACACTGTTACGTTGATGCAGTGCCCCTGTTACCAGTACACTGGTACTCATTTTGCCGACCTCAGAAGGATGATCGGCTGAGTAAACCCCACCTGTTGTTCATTCAACAGCTCGACAAGGGTGTGAACTCAAGGATCTTAAGCCAGCCACCTCACCAGTCAGCCAACACCAAGCTTGATAACCCTTAATATGACCATGAGCAATGACTCTTTGTCTACAATTGTGGCAAGATTGCTCGTTTGTAGTGATGTTGTAAAATTGCTGTATATATATGTATATATATATATATATATATATGTATATATATATGTATATATATATATATATATATATATATATATATATATATATATATTTGCATCACAGAGCATTTCACATGAATACACATCTGAAGTACCATGGCAATATTAAACCCATCTTACGACATACAATATATCCCTGCACTTGCACTTTGCTGAACTAAAAGAAGCACTGGGATAATCTAAAATACAAGTCTGAGATGTGGTTTTTGTTTAATATAATTGTTTTTTAATTGCAATCATGTACGTAGATTTCAAATTTTTATTGTGGTCATGTTCCTTTCGAATAGGTATGATGCATGCAATTGAACATTGTAATTGAACCCAAATCCAAAATGAGGTGTAGCTAGGAAGAGACTTGAGGAAAAGGAACAAACCAACATGTAATTTGTTCACAAGGACAAAGGTTTAGGCCTGCAGGCATTTCAGCAACAGAGTTGCTTTCATTATGAGATTATGCAAGCTGCATGCTGAGGTGAAGAGAGAAGAAGAAGGGTCGGGGGCACAACATTTTTTTCTTGGCTCGGGGGCACAATGCTGGATGGAGAAGAATAAAATGGAACTTAAAAAAAAAAAAAAATATATATATATATATATATATATATATATATATATATATATATATATATATATATATATATATATATATATATATATATATATATATATATATATATATATATATATATATATATATATATGAAGTCAAGGTTCACGTTAAAACTGGAACACAGAACAGATCAGGACACAACACAACAAAAGGAACGAGAAAGCATTTGGAAATGCAAAGCCCATCCGCTTTGTATTCAGACTTCCTCTTCCATTTGCTTTGACCTCTTGACCTTTTGACCAAATTATTAATTTATCTTCTCCATATTCTCATAATAAAGCTTTGTTGAAAATTTGATGACAAAAGCTCAAATGGTAAAAAAATCTACGTCTTACAAAAGCTCAAATGATAATTAAAATTTCAGGTCAAATCGATGAAAATTGATGACTTTATGTGACTCTGACCTTTTGACCTTTTGACCAGATTATTAATTTGTCTCCTTATTATCCCCCCCCCCCCCCCCGGAGGGAGGGAGCGGGATATTGTAGTCGTCCGGTTTGTTTGTTTGTTTGTCTGTCTGTCTGTTAGCAACTTTACGGCAAAACAGCTTTAGCAAACACTATCAAATTTTATCCACAGGTGGGCAATGAACCTTGGACGACCCCATTAACTTTTGTGTCTAATTGGATCAAAGGTCAAGGTCAAGGTCACGAAAGATCAAAATCGTTTTTCGCTCATAACTTCGTCAAAAATGGTTTAATTGACTTCAAACTAAGACTAAAATATTCCTTATTCTATTCCTTATAATCAACATTCAGATTAAGAATGTATCAAGTTTAAATGTGATCCCCAAAATAGCTTTATGCCTTAAATGGGTGGGATTTGTTGTGCCTGGCAGCACTTGTTATCATAATTAAAGGTTTGTTGAAAATTTGATGACAAAAGCTCAAATGGTAAAATGTTATGGCCCAGACAGACACAAAGATGCACGTGCGCGCGCACACACACACACACACACACACACACACACACACACACACACACACACACACACACACACACACACACACACACACACACACACACACACACACACACACACACACACACACACACACCGTCCATCATTGATTGACGAATGCAAAACACAATCTCCCTCTGTGTGGGTGACAGGCTAATTAGAAAGAGAGGGGAAACACCAACAGCAGGACTGAAGGACAAAATAGATGGAGACTTGGAAAAATAAGGGATTTGGGTAGGATGAGGGATAGGGGAGGATGAATGGGTGGACAAGATGGATACAGAAGAAAACTCTCAGGAATGAGAAACTGGAAATTTGGAAGGAGGTTGGCTTGGGGGTGATTATTGTTATTGAAAATAATAATAATAATAATAATAATAATAATAGCATTCATAAAACTAGTGCATGCCCGTACGTGCGTGGCCGTACGTGCAAAAAAAAATAAAACCTTTCAAACCGCATGCCAGAAACAACTACACAGGCCGTTCCTTCGCTCTCACGAAGGTACATATTTTCCAAGAGGTACACGCAAAGGTACATAATACCAGCTTCCAAGAGGTGGCGTAAACCACGCATAAATCAATTCCGCATAAAATAAGACCAAGAGCCAATGGGAAAAAGAGGGTTAGGTTCTGCACTCAGTCCTCGCATATAAACTCACGCGTCTGCATATACTACAGCAGTTTATGGAAGTCTGACTGACAGGATGTGTCTGCCACACACGATCCGGTCAGTAAGCCAGAAACAGATCTCAAGAGGTTTTTAATTATCAGAAGCATTTTACAGCATTCTAGGCAAAAGCAGCATGCAAGCAGGCCTCCCCAACCAATCCTCTTCAATACCACACATGTGTGTGTTATGTTATGTGCTTGTCAAAGTATGGTTTTGCGATTGTGCTTACTCAGTATAGGCCTTAAGGCTAACTATGGTCATGCGCCACACATTTATTACGTATGCAAGTATGGCAGAACTTTTGACTCTTCGAGTCATACCATGTCAGTACAAGACCCTTGCTCGGATCTCTTCCCAACCTTCTTTCGGGTCTCCACTCACCCCTTCCAACCTTCTTATTCCAGCTTCGTTTTATCCGCTCCCACCCCACCTGTGCATACGTAATAAATATATGGCCTATTAATTACTTAATCATTCCTCGTAATAAATTATCATCGAGAACTTAGTCATTTTGCCTGTTTGAAGATAATGTTGTGTACACTTTTTGAGTCCCCCGGACTCTGTATAAAATTGATTGATGAATTTTGTGTGGACACTGGCGTGAAAACGGGAAAGCGGGGGTGGGGGGGGGCGAAAAGCACCTCAATGGATAGGTTATGAGCTGTAGTTGTGCACCTTGACACTGTTTTTTTAACAGACATGAAGATGCGAGGAAAAAACGGTATTTTTAATCGCGCTAATATATTATATTGCGAGACGCCAACCATGATGACGCTGCTAAACATACCCTTATTTCTGTGTTCCCATAATGGCCTTTAACAACAAGAATGAGAGCTTCATGGTCCTAGGGGACTCCTATGTTCAAAAGAACATACCCTTGTCAAATATTTGTCATATTTGTCAAATAATTTCATCATTCACCACCAATCAAAACCATGCATTACCGCATTCTTTCCACAAATTCATTACCACTGTTTACAGCTGATGATTCAGGGAATAGATGGCAGTTGGGGATTGAATGGGGGTCACAGTGAGATGACAAAAACTCAGATTGGGCTCAGGAATACAAAAGCCATCAACAGTCTGTAACTCGACTTTGAGATATGATATAGCTATTAATCCAGCCTGGATTGATGTATAACATAGAGTTTAATTACCAGTTAACGTATTAGATGGCTTTACTTCCTGATTCATTTCAAATGTTGAAAACATTGTCCTGCCTCAGTGTAGCCAACATGTCCTTGTGCCTCACTTTCCCTGTGTCATCATTTCACCTGATTGTCCATCATTGAACATTTTCTTTTGTCCCCCATAAAGATTCAAAGCATTCATACTTTGGGATCCCTTCTGTCATATTTGACAACTTCCTATCTTCAGGATTTGCAATGATCTGAAACAAATGCCGACAACCATATCTTCTCAAGTCCATCAAATGTTCTTGCCCTTTACACCACTTTCCCCACACCCCTCCCTCCCCCGACCCATTTTTCTGCCCCCTTCTTAGAACCACGAATTTGGAGATGACAAAATGTACGAGGAGAATTGTTTGGAGGGGTCTGGAAGTGGTCGGATACCAAGTCGCAGCCCCTCGCTTTCCACATGCAGCGGCGGTGTAACCGGCACCTGCTGCTCTCGGAGGTCAAATAAGTCTTTGCGACTTCCCAACTCGACGCAAGGAGGAAGCCGAGGAGACAGCATCGCCGGGAGTCGGGGAGACAGTGCCCAGGAACTGAGCACCATCCAGATCCGCTCACTGGAGAGACCATACAGGTACGATATTGATGGGGAGTGGGTTTGTCTACTGCCATAGCATTTGAGGGCAATGCTAAGTGAAGAGGTAAAAAACAAGAAGTTGGATGTGAAGATTGAGATTCATTCATAAAACATTAGATTGATTTTCTCGAGTAGATTCTACAGGAAAAAAAAAAAACACTTTCATTACACTTTTTAATTTGCTTTGTGAATGTTCAAATTATTTCAGTTACTTGTATTAATATTAGTAGATTAAGATGTTATTGCTGGCAGGAAAAAAATGTATGACAAGTATAGAAAAGGAGTCGTATGGCTTTTATTGTACATCCACTCAAACCATCACAAGAAGGTTCTTCATATAACATCCCAACACTGTCTCTGTTAGCTAGTAGTCCTTGATTACACCTTGTAGAGACCTATTCAGGTCAGGGCGGGTCTGGTAGCATGTGCCGGTGTAGCGCGTCGCTGTGTCCACTGTCCGCCAGTCCTGGGAATCCCCCAGGTAGATGCCTGGCCCATTCCCATCTTCTTGAGATGCCGATGCCGATCTCTTTGAAACCCCTCCCCTTCAAATCCCAACACATTTTACTTCCCCTTTGTATACATGATATAAGCTCATTACATAAGAGAATAGAGCACATATCCAGTTGGACATGATAATATTAAGAGTTGCGAAATCAAGCTCATAATTTACCTTTTATTTTAAGTCTCGGCGAGCTATCGACGGCACCCAGACCAAATTCCAAATTCCTGCTCTAATCTACATCAGTGGCCGAGCTGCGCCCCTTGCAAATGATGCTACCTCACAGCCATGTGAAACATGAAAAAAGACGAAGACCTTTAATCTTTGTTGTCAAATTACCTTGTGTTCTCATCTTGAGCTGTTTAAAAATATATAACAGAGGTTTATCTTATTTACTGAATACTTATTGAGCACACCTGAAGACTGATGTTGCAAGCTGAAATTGACATTGCAAAATCAGAAGGGAATTTCAACCATTGACGGCGAAATCGACCGTTGGGATTTTTTTTTTCCATCACAATGATCTTGAAATCATTTATCTGAAAGGTGAGAGCACAGTGTTTCTGAGATGCTCACCATGCATGCTGAGCCTCAAGCAAGATAGAAGCTGTCACATGGGAGGAGGAGAGGAGTAAATAATGTGCTGTGATACTATTTTACCTGTACAATGTTCTTATTCCAGATACTTAAAACTGAAGGCATCACCTACTAGCATATCCACTAAATAGGCAAGTCTCAGATCTTAAGTTTGCATCACCGAATGGTTTTCATCCAGGACTGCAAGCATCGTTCACCCTTTGTGAAGTCTCCTCCCAATGGCATCATGTGACTCGGTCAACTTGCCCATGCAAGGTATATCAGAATGGCACTTGCCATGTAATTATGTTGAACAAAATGAAGGTTGCAGTAAGGGTTTCCGTTCTTAAGTTGATCAGTGAGAGATATACACTTCCAGCCTCTTCCACAGCGACCGATTATCCTACCTTCAAGTACCTTTATAACTCCAACCTAACTGCACTGCAGATGCCCTACCACTGCTTCTTCCTCATCATAATAATATTAATCAGAAACCTGTCATCTTATTGCATGTTTTTTAAAAAACTCCTAATTCCTAACGAAACATATCATCATAATCATCATCATCATCGTCATCCATCCCATGACCTAATCGATCGTAGGGACGCCACTCTAACATGTCAATGGGTAAATCGACTCGGTTGTGGCCACATCCTCTCCCAGCCAAGTTTGGGCAGGATTTTAGAATTTGGCAAGAACGCCAGCAATTGCTACACTTCGTCAAAGACACCAAGGTATCTTTAGCGTCCACCAGCAATCAAATGTATCACACAGGTCTCTCTGAAGAAAGCTGCATAAAGCAACCATGAAAAGCTACGCAAGCTAAGCCCTTTGCTGTTTCAAACACTACCTGGGTTCCTCCACAGCTCAGATATTCACAAGTGGTACATACATAATAATCCCAATGCGACATGCCCGCTCAGCCGCCAGACCGGTTTCATCACTTATTAGTGAGTCGGCGGCGACACTGCAGACAGAAACAAACACCACCAAGGCTCCCAATCATGTACCACATGCAATGTCAATTGCAGTCAACATATAAATGAAAAGAAGACGCAATCACTTCTCTCACCTGTCACTGGAGGGAATAACCCTCCAGTTGGAGTTGGCCTTGGATGCCATAAATAAATTGACCCGTCCCATGCTCTTCTAACTGAAGGAAAATGCATAAAGTAACCATGAAAACACTTCAACAAAACAAGGTATGGTTTGGCAAAGAAAATTGGAGAGAATTGGATGAAAATGAGCAACACAAGGTAAGCCCTTTGCTGTTTCAAACTCTCCCCAAGTTCCTCGACAGCAACAAAACATTCACAAGGACTACATACATGAGAATCCTAATGCTACAAACCCCCTCAGCCACGGGACAGGTTTCATCACTTATAAGCAAGTCATCAGTTATGAGTGAGAGATGTAATTGGGTCTTGCTTTCATTTACATGTTTACTGCTATTGACATTGTACATGGTACATGCTTGGGAGCCTTGGTGGTGCACACTTCTGTTTACGCTGTCACTGATCAGGTCAGGTCAGATATGGGAGCATGTGCCAGAACAGCGCATCGCTGCGTCCACTTTCCGCCGGTACTCCAGGGGCCTCCGTCTGGCCTTCCCCCAGGCAGATGCCAGGCCCATCCCCATCTCCTTGAGATGCTGGTCAACTTGCTGCAACCAGGAGGCATGTGGTCGGCCCATTGGCCTCCTCCACTCACGAGACTCCCTCGCTGAGAGAATCTGGTGAGCAGGATCAGCATCAGGAAAACGAGCCACAGGTCCATACAGCCGCAACTGACGCACACGGACCATGCAGGTAACAAATCTCATCCGAGTCTCTCTCAGCAACCGCTCGTTGGACACAAAATCTGACCAGCGACAGCCAAGGATTCTCCGAAGAGACCTGGTTCCAAAGGAATTAAGTCTCTGTCTCAGATCCTTGGTCAGAGTCCAAGTCTCACATCCATAGAGCAAGACTGGAAGTACCAAGGACCTGAAGACTCGGACTTTCGTCCTCCCGCACAGGTACCGGCAGCGCCACACCCCATGATCCAGTGAATCCATGACTCCCCAGGCCCGACCCAGACGTCTATTGACCTCTGACTCACAGCCAGCAGAGACATGAATATCACTGCCAAGGTAAGTGAATCTCTCCACGACCTCAACATCCTCACCAAAAACAGACACAAGACAGAACAGCAGCATCCAAGATGCCATTGAAAGCCTGGATCTTAGTTTTAACCCAAGAAACCCGAAATCCCAGCAGCTCCGACTCCTCATTCAGCACCTCGAGGCCCCCCAAAAGGATATCTAAAGTCTCCGCAAAGATGACTGCATCATCTGCAAAATCAAGGTCCGAGATCTTGACATTCCCAAACGATGCACCGCAGCTTGATCTTTCCGACATCCTCCCTAAAATCCAGTCCATACAAGTGCTGAAAAGTGTGGGGGCCAGTACACAACCCTGATGAACTCCAGTAACAACTGGAAATAATTCAGAGATGGTACCACCACACTTCACAGCACTCTCAGTACCGGAGTAGAGTTCAAACATCAGATCAATCAGTTTTGGTGGCACCCCACGAAGACCAAGAATCCTCCAGAGGGCAATCCCGATTCACTGAATCGAACGATTTACAGAGATCAACATAGGTTGCAAGCAGCCCCTGCCAAAACTCTCGTCTGCGTTTGGTGAGGACACGAAGAGCAAGGATACGGTCAATCGTTGACCTCTTTTGGTGTAAAGCCTGACTGCTCTGGACGCTGGTGCTCAAGCAGATGGTGGCGAACCCTATCAAGAATTATCCGAGCAAAGACCTTGCCCGGCACTGAGAGCAGTGTTACCCCTCGGTAGTTGTTGCAGTCTTGGCAATCACCCTTCCCTTTCCAGAGAGGGACAACAAGGCCCCTCTTCCAATCAGTTGGGATGATGCCTGTGTTCCAGGCAGAGCACAAAACTGCATGCAACGACACGAGTGCAGCATTTCCACCAGCCTTGAGAAGTTCAGCATGGATGCCACAGATCTCTGGAGCTTTACCCCGTTTCAACCGGTTCACCACAGCCCTCGTTTCCACAAGCGAAGGTGGACCACAGTTGATTGGAGGGTCAGCAACAGGGATTGTAACACCCTTGACGTCCATCTCGACAGCTGGTGGATCAGCTTGGTACAACCGCTCAAAGTAACCGGCCCAGCGGGCCTTCACTTCAGACTCCTCTGTCAAGAGCCTACCACTCTCTACTTTCACTGCAGTGCTCCCAGGGATGGGCTTGGATGAACGCAATGCGCGAATTCCCCTGTAAGCGGGACAAGAATCACCTGTCCACAGGTGATGCTCTACCCCCTCACAGATTCCTCGCACATAGGCCTCCTTGTCCACCCTTAGTGCACGTACAATTTTACGCCTCAGCTCCCTGAACAGCTAAGCTCTGCCATTCAGCCTGGCCCTGTGACTCTGGTCAATGGTATCCAGTGTCCCTTGAGAGACAAAATTCTTCTTTGCGCTGCGATGAGTTCCAAGACATCCACCGGCAACATCAAGGACGGTGGTCTTGAAGGTACTCCATAACTCTCCAGGACCCCCCAAAGCACCCAGACACCCCAAATGTCCACTCAGCCTGTTCGCAAACTCCTCAGCTACTCTCTCATTCTTGAGCTTGCCAACATCCAGCCTAGGCTGGGATGGTACCATTCTCCAGGATTTAAGGTGCAGCTTTAGAGTTGCCACAACAAGCCCGTGGTCAGTATTGAGGAACTGAGCACTCCGGTGGACCTTGCAGTTCTGGATCATCCTCCAGCGACCATCAACGAGGACATGGTCAATCTCCTTTACCACACCACCAGCGTTGGAATACCAAGTCCAGTGATGAGCTTGTGGGCGCTGAAACCATGAACCAGCCACCCTAAGTCCATGACTTCTTGCAAAGTCAAGGAACTTAGTGCTATTCTGGTTCATAGTTCCTGACCCAAGGGGACCAACACATGTCTCATAACCATCCCTATCAGTTCCAGTCGATGCATTGAAATCCCCCAAGACTAGAAGTGTGTCTCGTCTGGGGCACTGATCAACCACAAACTCGAGCGTGGCGTAGAATGTGTCCTTCACGGTAAGGTCACTCGCCTCAGTCGGAGCATAGACAGAGACCAGGGAAATGACACCTCAGGAGTGACGAATCCTTAGTCTCATAATACGCTCGTTGACCGGTGTTACCTCAATTATCATTGGGGTCAGCTTATTGGACACAGCCACAGCAACTCCTTGAGTATGGTAACCATCAGAGTGACCAGACCAATAGTAGGTGTAACCACCCACCATTATCTCGCCGCAATCCGGTCTCCGAACCTATAAGGTCTCCGAACCTATAAGGTCTCCGAGTCAACATATAAATGAAAAAAAGAAGCAATCACTTCTCTCACCTGTCACTGGAGGGAATAACCCTCCAGTTGGAGTTGGCCTTGGATGCCATAAATAAATTGACCCGTCCCATGCTCTTCTAAAGGCCCTGTCACACCTTGACGATTTCGCCAACGTATGCCTGACATATACAAAATTGGGCTAAAACGCCAGCACACGTCGAATACGTTATGGGTAAGTTTGTATACGTTAAGAGCACGCTGAAAAACACTGCCATACGTCGTAGTACGCTGGCTTTCGTCGTTGTACTTTGCGGTTGTCCTCAAATTTTAGCATGCTTGAAATTTTACGACGTATGCCAGCGTATGACTCACACATTCCGCTACGCTGGCCATAAGTTGTAGGCACGTTATGCGATCGTTGACACACGTTACTTGTAAGTTACTCATAAGTCGAAACACGTCGAGGTAATGATTAGCGTTCCCGAAACTTATTTATAACCTATGAGTAACGTGCTTTGAACCTATGTGTAACGTACCTCCAACGCATATTGACGTATGTAGACGTATTTGATTGACGTCTTCCAGACGACCACAGAACTTACTGAACGTGTTTCTAATTTATAGCTACCGTATAATGGCGTATTGGCAGCGTTTAAAAAAAAAAAACAACAACAATAACTTCCGATATTTCGTCACGTGCCATTACGTCACGTCCGATTGCCTCTTCAGTTTGCTCATGTCTTATTCTTAGTTCCTCCTCTGTGAATATTTTCTGTTTGAGGATATTGTCACGTCGACGTCGAAACTTAAAAGCATATGTCCGAATATATTTTAAAATTCGTGATAGACTAAAAAAAAACAGCAACAACAACTTCAGATATTTTGTCACGTGCCTTCACGGAGCCAAGGAGAAAAAAAGAAAATGTGCCTTGACGGAGAAAATAAGTTTCGGGTACGCTATACATTACCTCGACGTGTTTCGACTTATGAGTAACTTACAAGGAACTTGTCGACGTGTGTCAACGATCGCATATCGTGCCTACAACTTATTCCCAGCATAGCGGAACGTGTGAGCCATATGGCGAGTACGTCGTAAAATTTTCAGCATGCTTGAAATTTCACGACGTACTAAACGTACCACGAAATATGACAGCGTACTTCATCGTTTTTCAGCGTGCTCTTAACGTATACACAACTTACCCATACCGTATTCGACGTGTGCCAGCGTTTTAGACACATTTCTCATACGTCGGCATACGCTGGCTAAATCGTCAAGGTGTGACTGCGATGTTGACACTTCCAATTCTCAGGCGGTTATGATTTAAATCGGCGTGCGGCAGGTTTTTAACAGGCTACGCCACGAGTTCGTCAGCGATACGTGCAGCGCGCTATGCCTAAGTTAAACTATCGTTGGACAGAGGTTGTGAACGCCGACAACAGGCAAAGCATTCGTTGGTATAAGTTATCTATAAGACAATGAAACGTTCTGTGCCCATTACTAATATGTTATGCATACGACCAACATGTTATGAATACGACCAAAACTTTTTTTAAAAAGCATCAAAATTTCAGCGTACGCCAACGTTTTACATACATTTTTATACGTTGCCATTGCTGGCTAAATCGTCAAGGTGTGACAGCGCCTTAACTGAAGGAAAATGCATAAAGCAACCATGAAAACACTTCAACAAAACAAGGTATGGTTTGGCAAAGAAAATTGGATGAAAATGAGCAGCAACACAAGGTAAGCCCTTTGCTGTTTCAAACTCTCCCCAAGTTCCTCGACAGCAACAAAACATTCACAAGGACTACATACATGAGAATCCTAATGCTACAAACCCCCTCAGCCATGGGACAGGTTTCATCACTTATTAGCAAGTCATCAGTTATGAGTGAGAGATGTAATTAACCTCCGCCATCGAAGATGGATGGAGGTTACTGTTTTCACCCCTTTCTGTTTGTTTTTTTGTTTGTTTGTTTGTGAACAGTATTACAGAAAAACTCCTTGACGGATTTCGACGAAACTTGGTGGGGGGGGGGGTTAGGTCTGGTCCAAGGATCATGACATTAGATTTTGGACTTGGTCCAAAATCCAATATGGCGGCCATTGAAAAAATATTAGAATTTTTTTTTTTTGCATTTCTACATGTTTTAAGTGATTTCCAACAAAAAAACATGCCAAAATTATAATTGCGGCTGACTTTGGAACTTCAGGTGGATATACCCACGTAAAATCAATTTCTGTCTCAAGGAATCTAGTTATGACGAATGAATTGAGTATGTAAAAGTTAAAAGTAAAAGGGAAAGTTGCAAACTATAACTCTGTGAGCACTGTTGACATCAAATTGAATGAATAGGGTATCAGGTTCACTTGAGTGACCTAGCAGTATTGGCGGCGGAGGTTTTGCACTCTACCGAGTGCTCCCCCTCTAGTTGGGTCTTGCATTCATTTACATGTTTACTGCTATTGACATTGTACATGGTACATGCTTGGGAGCCTTGGTGGTGCACGCTTCTGTTTACGCTGTCACTGATGATTCACCAATAAGCGATGAAGCTGGTCCTGCGGCTGAGGGGGTGTGTGGCATTGGCAATGAGAATAAAGTCAGTAACCCATGTGTGGAGTTGGCCTTGGATGCCATAGACAGAGAGTTTAGAGAGCAAGGCGGGGCTGCCAGACTGTGTAGAATGTTCGAGATATGTCCAGAGAGATGCCCTGATCTCATTTCTGATATTAAGTGCCTCCATCCATTGTTGGAAGAGTAGAAACATCATGTCCAAGGTATAGTGACCTGGTCTGAATCCGAATTGATGATTCGAGATGAAGTCGTTGGAGAAAAGGAATGACTTTATGTCAATTCTAATGATGGAGCCATGAGCTTGCTGATGATTGGAAGTAAAGTAATAAGTCTGTAGTTAGAGTGATCCATTTTCGCACCTTTTATGTAATGTGGTGACGTTGGCTGACTTACAACTTCCAAGCTGATGGAATATGACTTTGAGCAAATGAACGGGTGAAAGGGCAGAGAGATGAAGAAACAAGAGCAGCAGAGTAGGTTTATAGGACATGTGAGATGATGCTGCCCAGTCCAGTGGCAGACTCAGAGTCGAGAGTTGTCAGAATTGGGTACAGTGGATGCAGAAAGTGAGGGGTTTGGGACACAAGATTCGGAATCAAACAGATAATTGAGGCATTCAGACTTCTCACGCGCAGAGTCGGCTGTGGTGGCATTTGAAGATGGAAGGGGAGAATAGTCTGGGAGCCCACTGAGGTTTAATCATAATTTTTGGTGCAAAAGGTTTGGGATGCGGGATATACCCATGGGACCCGTGAGAGTCTGGGAAGGCGATTATTAAGTGTCGTGTATGGTGCGTGTGGTTGTCAGCACCACCTGGATGAACAGAAAAATCACTTTTAATCATAATTTTGAGTGCAAGTGCAATTCAAGCATGGATTGACAGATAATTATGTACTGATTATAAATCAGCTCCTTAACAATAAAATCCATGGTGCATATCAAATTAAGAACACCATTAATTAGCATCAATTAGCACTTTTAATCATAATTTTGAGTGCAAGGTTAAAACAAGTGCCAAAGTGAAGAGCACAGTGATGCTAAACACAATCAAGTGCTTAAGAACGATTCTTATGGTGCTTTCCGTGCTTAAGAACGGGTCAAAGGTCACCGTGTCAATGTGTGCCTCCCTGTGTGGTGGTGGTCGTATGGCAGCTTAGCTGCCAGGGTAGCTATCATTTCTTGAAGCGCGACTGTGTCGCTGATGCAGTGCCCCTCGACCAGTACACACACTGGAACTGGTACTCATTTCGCCGACCTCGGAAGGATGACAGGCTGAGTCAACCTCCTGGTGTATTGTAATTCAGCGGCCGACGGGGCTTGAACTCAGGACCCTAGGATTCCAAGCCGCCACCCTAACCACAAAGCCAACACCAGGCTGCCTCCCTGTGTGAACGATGCTTAGGGAAATTTCAGCACACGCATGAATGGGTTTTGGTGTTTTCTTGGAAGTCATGCATAAGAATGAAAGCGTGTCTGTCAGCATGCTGTGTTCTTACGTAGCTACTTAGGCTACCGTTGCTGCGCTGCCTATATATGACGTATAACGCTATTGTTGGCGAAGGCCAGAATGGGACCACACATCGTGCCGGCCGGGTATGCATCATCATGTCCAACAAAAAGGATGGTAAGTTTTCTATATTTCTCGTCAAAAATCATTTTTGGGCAATAGCTGGAGAAATCTACTATGGTAGTCTTAGTCAAATCTGGACAGGGGGTCTGGAGGGGGTTGGGGTCAAAATAACCCGGAAGTAGAGCAGGCGCTTTTATGAACGGCGTCTGCTCTATCCCCATACAGCCATGTCACGGCCCTGATCTCAATCCTTGTCTCTGTGAACTTCTATTGATGAATTATTATACATGTTTCATTGATTTTCATGTTAGGATGCCACGGCATCCAGGATACAGGCAATGAGTCTGCCAGAACACCAGATCACCCGGCCGATACGTCACACGAGTCGGCCGTTACGTCACACCATATGGCCGATACGTCACACGAGTCGGCCGTTACGCCCCACCATATGGCCGATACGTCACACGAGTCAGCCCTTACGCCCCACCATATGGCCGATACGTCACACGAGTCGGCCGTTACGCCCGACATCCAGAATGAGACGCCACGTGGTAAGCAGATGACACTTTATACACAATGTCAGTTGCATATTCTGGATCCTCGATGAAAATTGACTCATGTGAACTCGTATATACTTCGTCTATAACTTCCACACAATTCCTTTGACTACCCATTATGATGCGGCCTTCAACTGTTAATGTTCATCCATCTCTCACGCTACCTTTTGTCACTGTTAATATACTGTAATTGTTGAGCTGAGATTAGTGAGAAGTCTCGCTTTTTGTTGCAGACACATCAGACACGAATGCTGCAAAACGCTGCATCCTGCACATCGATTAGAAAGGCAAGGCATCAAGTGAGGGCATACTGTCATTTAACGCTGATCAGTGGGCCGTAGTACAGAGAACATCCATTATCCATGGAGAAAAGCAGAACTTTTTCACATCTCGGTATTGTAATGTAATCAAATCACTACCAAGTGAACCCACAGAAACTGATGGTTACCACAGTCGATGTTACAAGAACATCACTGCAGTTCCTCAGAGGACTGTGGTGATGCCACCTGCCAATCTGGCCCCCAAACCTCTTTTGCGGTCTGCTGTAGAACCTCATTCGCCGATGGCGTCGACATCAGGAATATTTCCAAAAGAGTGTGTAATGTGCAGCAAAGAGCGCAAGAATAGAAAGGGTCAAATTGAGGTAACCGGTGAGTGTCTCACCAAACACACCAAAACTAAAATCAAGGAAGCCGCACAGATCTTAGGAGATGAACAGCTGGTAGTTAAATTCTCCGATGTAGACTTCGTAGTAAAGGAGGTTCGTTAGCATCATAGCTGTCGGAAGGATTTCTTGGCTGCGGCGTCCAAGGCAGCTTTGAAGAGTGAACGTAATAGCATGGGTATTGATATGATTAGTTTCTATATTGAGCAGTCCGTAATCCAAAACAAACGACCAGAATTGCTGACGTCTATATATGCTCGGTACGTGGATATGTGTGTTGACGTCGATGAGAAGCCACTACAGACCGCGCAATACCTGATGAAGGTGATCATGAAGAAATTCGGCGAACGTTTAAAGGCGCAGTGCCCAGTAGGTAAGAAGTCCGGCGTAATTTTGTACACCGCCGACATGGCCGATGATGCTGTCCGTGTCGTGTACGACTCCGCGGCCACACCAGAAGGTACGATGACAAAAGCAACATTAATCCTTCGGCAGCTCATCAAGAATGTGCCAAACAGAGTTTCCTGATTCTCCAACGTTGAATGATCTACACTCATGTGCAGCAATTCCACCCGAATTACTGTCAACATTCTTCAGCGTACTATATGGTGGACCAAATCCAGATCGTCACATGGAGAGTTAGACTATTCTCCTAGTCAACAAGTCAAGATTCCCTGTTTGTGGTGGGAAGAGGAAACGTGAAGCCAAAAAAGCACGTCGCTCTTGGTATCGCTGTGAATTCAATTCAATGACAGGGAGCAAACAGCTCGTTACCATGCTCAATTGATTTGGGCACTGTCTGAACTGCTCGGCTGTTGAAGAACTAGAAACAGCTGTGGGATACGCCATCCATGAAAAAGAACAGACATGTCCCGACAGCACCGTCCCGAACCTGCCTACGGGAGTAGCGTTTGATAACTTCGATGAACTGTCAAACATGTTGTCCAGGGCAGACACCTTACATGACACGATGGGAATATTGTACCAGGTTGAAGGCAGCGCATCATGTAATGCAACACCTGATAATCTGCAGTGCGCAACACAGCCATCTTCACAACTGTCGTCACGACAGCGCAAATCAAGAAAGAGAAAACGAGACGTCAATCAGCTGTCACTTGAGCCATACCGGAAGATACCGAAGATGTCGGTCTTCAGCTACAATGTCGCGGATATATGGAATCAGCAAGACGTAAGCAGGAAAGGACGGAAGTTGGATCTTCTTTGGCTCATGCATCACGCACTGCAAATCGAGAATATTCCAATGTGGGTTGGTTTCAACTCCAAGTTCTACGTCGCCAACCTTCCAAAACAGGTGGTACTATACATGGGGAACATCCAGGAGCTGATCACTGCCCTGGCAGTTGTACGGGAGACCATGAAAAGAGCTCAGAAATGTGCCCACGAATGCAATCAGAAATACGCCTTCCTCATGTATGACCTGAATGCAGCCAAACCGGCTCTCCAGAAACAGGTAACGGAAAGTCCCCAGTACGACAACATATTTATTATGCCAAGTGCTTTCCACATTGAGATGGCATTTTTCAAGGCAATTGGCAAGCTCATTGCAGAATCCGGCAGACCGAAGATGCTGACAGAATGCGGTGCACTCGCACCAGGATCGTTGAGAGGATTCTTAGACGGAAAACACTTCAATAGGTGCAAGCGCCTCCATCCGATCCTCGCCCTCGCGTTCAAAACGCAACACTTCAATGCATTCCTGGCCACATACGAGTCCAAAGATGAGATCAGGGACATGTTGCAAGAATTTGAATTCACCCCAGGAGCAAATATATCCCAGGAAATTGAATTGTCCGATCTGTTCAAAGATTGTGCGGAGTCGTATGGCCGCTTCACTGAACAGACGCGACTGGGAGCGCATGGTGCCACCGCACAGTTCTGGCTGATGTATGTCGCATACATACAGGCTTACCATGACCTCGAACGTGCAATCAGGAGTAACGACATCGATCTGTTCACATACACACTCATGGAAGTCATAGCATTATTCTTCGTGACAAATCATGTCAATTACTCCCTCAATTACTCCCGTCAAAGGGCGGAGGAGCTCCTTGTGAGCCAACGGCCATCCATATCTAGTGCCCAACTATGTCTGCGGATGTCCTCCTGCAGTTGGGTTACTTCTTATTAGGAGGTTGGTGGCAGGATTTGCACTCCGGCCACCGTAAAACCCTTCATTCCGCAAAACGTAAATACGCAAAAACGCAAAAAAATCTGAAAACCCACTCCGTGGGAGTACCTCTTGTGCAGCTTCCCTTCGCAGGGCAGCTCACCGGATGACAGGATTGGGGCAAAGCCTTCGGGACCCCCAATCTTTGATAGGAGGGAAACCACGGGGTAACATCCCTGGGTCAGATTGCGGGAGAGTGTGTCGGAGTGGTGCTGAGGTGTCGTCCACCAGACGCCGGTCTCCTTGGGTTAACCTGAGGTGGTCCCTTCGGGTGGGTGCCTGGAATGTCCTATCCCTAAGAGAGGATGATCACCTGTCTCTGTTATCATCTGAGCTCAAGCGTTTGGACATCGGGATTGCAGCTCTCTCTGAGGTTCGGAGACCGGATTGCGGCGAGATAATGGTGGGTGGTTACACCTACTATTGGTCTGGTCGCTCTGATGGTTACCATACCCAAGGAGTTGCTGTAGCTGTGTCCAATAAGCTGACCCCAATGATAATTGAGGTAACACCGGTCAACGAGCGTATTATGAGATTAAGGATTCACCACTCCTTAGGTGTCATTTCCCTGGTCTCTGTTTATGCTCCGACTGAGGCGAGTGATCTCACCGTGAAGGACACATTCTACGCCACACTCGAGTCTGTGGTTGATCAGTGCCCCAGACGAGATACACTTCTAGTCTTGGGGGATTTCAATGCATCGACTGGAACTGATAGGGATGGTTATGAGGTGTGTGTTGGTCCCCATGGGTCAGGAACTATGAACCAGAATAGCACTAAGTTCCTTGACTTTGCAAGAAGTCATGGACTTAGGGTGGCTGGTTCATGGTTTCAGCGCCCACAAGCTCATCGCTGGACTTGGTATTCCAACGCTGGCGGTGTGGCAAAGGAGATTGACCATGTCCTCATTGACGGTCGTTGGAGGATGATCCAGAACTGCAGGGTCTACCGGAGTGCTCAGTTCCTCAATACTGACCACAGGCTTGTTGTAGCAACTCTAAAGCTGCACCTTAAATCCTGGAGAATGGTACCATCCCAGCCTAGGCTGGATGTTGCCAAGCTCAGGGATGAGAGAGTAGCTGAGGAGTTTGCAAACAGGCTGAGTGGACACTTGGGGGGTCTGGGTGCTTTGGGGGGTCCTGAAGAGTTGTGGAGCACCTTCAAGACCACCGTCCTTGATGTTGCCGGTGGATGCCTTGGAGTTCACCGCAGGGCAAAGAAGAATTTTGTCTCTCAAGGGACACTGGATACCATTGACCAGAGTCGCAGGGCCAGGCTGAATGGCAGAGCTGAGCTGTTCAGGGAGCTGAGGCGTAAAACTGTACGTGCACTGAGGGTGGACAAGGAGGCCTATGTGCGAGGAATCTGTGAGGGGGTAGAGCATCACCTGTGGACAGGTGATTCTCGTCCCGCTTACAGGGGAATTCGCGCATTACGTTCATCCAAGCCCATCCCTCGGAGCACTGCAGTTCGAGGAGAGAGTGGTAGGCTCTTGACAGAGGAGTCTGAAGTGAAGGCCCGCTGGGCCGGTTACTTTGAGCGGTTGTACCAGGCTGATCCCACAGCTGTCGAGTTGGACGTCAAGGGTGTTGCAATCCCTGTTGCTGACCCTCAAATCAACTGTGGTCCACCTTCGCTTGTGGAAACACGGGCTGCGGTGAACCAGTTGAAACGGGGCAAAGCTCCAGGGATCTGTGGCATCCATGCTGAACTTCTCAAGGCTGGTGGAAATGCTGCACTCTTGTCGTTGCATGCAGTTTTGTGCTCTGCCTGGAACACAGGCATCATCCCAACTGACTGGAAGAGGGGCCTTGTTGTCCCTCTCTGGAAAGGGAAGGGTGATCGCCAAGACTGCAACAACTACCGAGGGGTGACGCTGCTCTCAGTGCCGGGCAAGGTCTTTGCTCAGATAATTCTTGATAGGGTTCGCCACCATCTGCTTTGAGCACCAGCTTCCAGAGCAGTCAGGCTTTACACAAAAGAGGTCAATGATTGACCGTATCCTTGCCCTTCGTGTCCTCACCGAACGCAGACGAGAGTTTCGGCAGGGGCTGCTTGCAGCCTATGTTGATCTCTGTAAAGCGTTCGATTCAGTGAATCGGGATGTCCTCTGGAGGATTCTTGGTCTTCGTGGAGTGCCACCGAAACTGATCGAACTGATGTCTGAACTCTACTCTGGTACTGAGAGTGCTGTGAAGTGTGGTGGTACCATCTCTGACTTATTTTCAGTTGATTCTGGAGTTCGTCAGGGATGTGTACTTGCCCCCACACTTTTCAGCACTTGTATGGACTGGATTTTTGGGAGGATGTCGGAGAGATCAAGTTGCGGTGCATCGTTTGGGAATGTCAAGACCTCGGACCTTGATTTTGCAGATGATGCAGTCATCTTTGCGGAGACCTTAGATATCCTTTTGGGGGCCCTCGACGTGCTGAATGAGGAGTCGGAGCCGTTGGGATTACGGATTTCTTGGGTCAAAACTAAGATCCAGGCTTTCGATGACATCTTGGATGCTGCTGTCCTGTCTGTGTCTGTTTGTGGTGAGGATGTTGAGGTCGTGGATAGATTCACTTACCTTGGCAGTGATATTCATGTCTCCGCAGGTTGTGAGCCGGAGGTCAATAGACGTCTGGGTCGGGCCTGGGGAGTCATGGATTCACTGGATCATGGGGTGTGGCGCTGCCGGTACCTGTGCGGGAGGACGAAAGTCCGAGTCTTCAGGTCCTTGGTACTTCCAGTCTTGCTCTATGGGTGCGAGACTTGGACTTTGACCAAGGATCTGAGACGGAGACTTAATTCCTTTGGTACCAGGTCTCTTCGGAGAATCCTTGGCTATCGCTGGTCGGATTTTGTGTCCAACGAGCGGTTGCTGAGAGAGACTCGGATGAGATTTGTTACCTGCATAGTCCGTGAGCGTCAGCTGCGGCTGTATGGACATGTGGCTCGTTTTCCTGACGCTGATCCTGCTCACCAGATTCTCTCAGCGAGGGAGTCTCATGAGTGGAGGAGGACAGTGGGCCGACCACGTGCCTCATGGTTGCAGCAGGTTGACCATCATCTCAAGGAGATGGGGATGGGCCTGGCATCTGCCTGGGGGATGGCCAGACGGAGGCCCCTGGAGTACCGGCGGAAAGTGGACGCTGCGACGTGCTGTTCTGGCACATGCTCCCATACCTGACCTGACCTGACTCCCGTTGGCTCTCCAAATTCCAACTGGACTTGCTCAACATTGATGAGACGCATCCCAGGCTTCGTGACATCCTGAAGGCAGGCGCCTTCACTGTGAGAAGGACTGACCATCCATTCAGTCGATGTCTGGTGGACCTAACCTTCGAACATACTGTTAATGCCAACGCTGCATCGCGGATGATGGGGTTATCATCCGCCACCAACAACTTCAGTGCCAGGTTGCGGTGGATGATAACGAAGTCGGCCCAGGCTGCATGTATCGCCACAGTTCGGGAAATGATTGGAATTGCAGTTCATGAAGACGCAACAGCCGAGTTGAAACCTGCATGCATGAAACGAGATTGTGGTGACCTACGTAACGCCATGCAACAGATCACAGATACGTACAATCCGTTTGAACCGTCCACCGCCAGTACCTCCCCAACACTGGACAACATTTACACTGGGAAAGCTGCTGACGCCGCCGTGCGAGAGTGCTTACTCAGTGTTCCTCGCGGAGGCCAACAACTACACAGGGAGTTTGTCGAGGTATGACGTACTAAAACATGACTAACATGACATGACGTAATTTGGGCCACACCTGAGGTTTGGTTAGATGACCTTGTAGATTGCTGGGGTTCGGAGTTCGGAGGAAACGAAGGAGGAATGAGGAGAAAACGAATTTGTTGAGTTTAAATTGTTGCTCAGTTAATAGAAATATGATCTGAGATGCTATGTTTTGTTCATGTCTCGTCTGCTGTAGAATCCCCGCCCTCGGCAATTCACCGACAGATTGACCGCAAAGACCCCTGGAGCAAAAAACCCTTAGGTAACTGACAAGCAACAATTTCAAACACTAGAACGTCAATGCTTCTAACTCCCACACGAACTCTTTGACCCGTACTTAAGCACGGAACGCACCATAAGAATCGTTCTTAGGTACTTGATTGTGTTCAGTGGCACTGTGCTCTACACTTTGGCACTTGTTTTAACCTTGCACTGTAAATTATGGTTAAAAGTGCTAATTGATGCTAATTAATGGTGTTCTTAATTGGATATGCACCATAGATTTTGTTCTTAAGTAGCTGATTTATAATCAGTACATGATTATCTGTCGATCCATGCTTGAATTGCGCTTGCACTCAAAATTATGATTAAAGTCTCTCATACGTCATGTGGTGACCCCACGGTGACCTTTGACCCGTTCTTAAGCATGGAACGCACCATAACAATCGTTCTTAAGCACTTGATTGTGTTTAGCGTCACTGTGCTCTACACTTTGGCACTTGTTTTAACCTTGCACTGAAAATTATGATTAAAAGTGCTAATTGATGCTAATTAATGGTGTTCTTAATTGGATATGCACCATGGATTTTGTTCTTAAGTAGCTGATTTATAATCAGTACATACTTATCTGTCGATCCATGCTTGAATTGCGTTTGCACTCGAAATTTATGATTAAAAGTGATTTTTCTGCTCATCCAGGTGGTGCTGACAACCAAACGCACCATACGCGACACTTAAGAATCGCCTTCCCAGACTCCCACGGGTCCCATGGACACATCGTGCACCCCAAATCTTTTGCACCAAAAATTATGATTAAACCTCAGTGGGCTCCCGGACGAGAACACTCCAGAGACAGACTTAACAAGGTGCCACCAGGTTTTAGAGGAGGGAGACAATTTTGAAAGGTCAATCTTGGAGCTGGTCAGATGTTGTTTTCTGGCTCTCCTGAGAGTGTACACACACTTGTTGTGGAGTTTTTGGAATGATCTGAGATTGCCTTCCCTCGGGTTTGCCTTCCAAGAGAATCCAAATTGTTTCAAGAGACAGGATTCAGTCCACCATGGATGGGTGGATGGGTATGATAACTGAAAATGGGATGGGATAAATCTGTGCATAAGGCAGAGCAGGTTTCTGTGGAAGAATTTCCAGGCTCAATTAATATCAAGGGTGGAAGATTATATGAGACCAATCCCGAAGTGCAATGGCTGCTTGCAGTCCCTACAAATTTGCCTGAGTGAACAACCAGACTCGCCAGCACTGAGGCTGTTCCCTGATGTTGTAGAGATGTTGACCTTCACAAGCACATGATCAAATTAACCAACTGGAGCAGTGGAAGAACACGAGACATTTGGGGGGGGGGGGGGAGAGTTTATCATAACGAAATCCAAAAGGAAGGATTTGCGGAAGTTCTTTGCTAACGTTGCTTGGCTGATGAGAGAAGTATCAGCACCCAGCCACTTGGCATGGTGACAATTTAAATCACCACATAAAAGGAAGAAAGGGTTTGGATGAGAGATTAAAAGTTGGTCCATGTAATCTGAGTGAGATGTAGATGGAGTCATCACTGTTTGGAGGACAGTGCAATACACAGACAAACATGAGGAGGGAGCGGAGGGAAAGGAGTCAGAGGTACTCCTGGGATTTGGGTGGTGTAAGAGCAGTACACGGAGAGTGAGAGATGGACTTCTTGATGTACAGTGAGACTCTGCCAACAAGACGTGGCTTGCCACAGGGAGACGTATCATCAAACCAGAGGAGACATTTCCAGGGAGAGACACTAAGTAGCTGACTCCTTAGTGGCTGGAGAACAGTAATGTCCTGTGGGAGAAAGGATTCTGTTAAACAGATGATGTCAGTGGCTTTTACTTTGAGATCTGCCATGTTGAAGCACAGACCTAGGATGTTTGAGGTCCATGCAGTTAAGGACAGGGGAGGAAGAGCTGCTGGTAGGGTGCAGGAATGTGGAAAGGAGCAAGGTGAGGGTGCAGGGGAGGGAATCTGGGAGGGTGCAGGGCTGGGGCAAAGCTTGGGGGGAGGGGGTGGGGCTAGGGCAAAGCTTGGGGGAGGGGGTGGGGCTGGGGTAAATTGAGAGGGTGAGGGTCTGATGCGAAGCTTGGGGTGGGGGAGTTGTGGGGCAGGGGTGAAGCTGGGAGGGTGTGGGTGGGGGAGGGGCATCCAGGAGGGTGTGGGGTGGGGGGAACAACCTGACGAGCCAAGCCTTCCACTAGTAGGACAGAGTTTATCAGATACAGGAATTTCAAACATAACAAGGTATGGTTTGGAAAAGAAAATTAACAGAATTGGACGAAAATGAGCAGCAACACAGAAATGAAAATAAAACGGTAAAACACAAAGTGTCTGGTCTGGGAAACAGCTTTGGTTAGCTGGAGGGAGGAACTCATGAACCAGCAAAACATGTGGAGCAACTCCGAACCAAGAGTCATTTCCTTCGAAAAACAAATGATTGTAAAGAATGCAAAGAGCACAATGCGATTAACGTGGGAGTCAGCATCCACCAATAATTGCACTCCTTCCAGAGGCACTGTTATACAAGAAAAACTGTCACAAAACAACTTCTGACCGTCCTTCATAGCAGCATAAGATGTGTCATGTTTGATGGATAAAAGGGTGAATCGGACATCTGTCGCATGCCGCGAGCATCTTTCACATGATCAGGCTGGGACGGCAGGCATATGGTAAGCACAATGATGACAGATGGAACAGGAACATTTCCTGACAGCATTGCTGCAGCAGGCAAGGCACAGAAAGAAAGAATGAGTTGGTGCAGAGATCAAATTAGGGGTTTCAGCTGCAGACTCCACCTGCCTAGTTCTGCGCTGGATCGATTCCAGATGTCTTGACATCGAGCAGTATTTATATTTAGAAAGTAACCGTTCGGGGCACATTACACTTGGTTATTCGAAGGAACAGATTGCAGATGTTATTTTATGATGTAAATATGGTTGTAGTGCCATGCTACAATGAATAGTACATTCATGTACAATCTATGGTGATATATATATATATATATATATATATATATATATATATATATATATATATATATATATATATATATATATATATATATATATATATATATATATATATATATATATATATATATATGCATGGAAACATGTGGAGTGTGAAGAGCACTCCACTGATCCCTTTTGGACAACGGTCCTCACCAAAGCATCATCTCCAACACAGAGGCTTTGGCCCAGTGTCTTTGTCAGAGACAAAAATTATATGGTAGTCATTATCAGTTCAACATCAGAGCCATCGCTCCAGATTTTGGGCTTGTTTGTCTTCATCAGGACAGCATACCTATAAATGTCTAACCAATGATAACCACATTTGTCGTTTAAACATCAGACACACCTGACTTATGGTGAGGACTATGTCCAATGGAGATCAGGGGAGTGCTCGTCACACTCCATATGTTTTGGTTTACCCACTGATCGCATCATGAACTGCTGGATGCCATTCAGGGTTGGCAGGCTTGACGCTGTCATGATGAGGTCATCATCTCGATTTTGGTCCAAGGCAGAATTTCATAATTGCATTAACACTTTCCCCGACTGCTAAATAACATCAATGGTGCTTCCTGGTTGTTTTTTGTGAATGTAACACAATATGTGCATGTGGCAGATGGCACTTGTTGGAGCCAAATACAATCTGGCCTCACCAGTAAGAGTCAGTGTGGCATCAAGGGCCAGTATTTCAGCCAAAATTGCTGCAATAGTCACCAGGTGGATGGAACAGTGATATGTTGTCATGATGACCCCTAAGAAGGGCAAAACCAGGTCAGTAACCTTGCTTTTCATCTGCCTGGTGACAGCTTTTGACTTTGCCTCACATGAATTGCTGGATGCTCTTCAGGGTTCGCAGGCATGACGCCGTCGTGATGAGGTCATCATCATGATGTTGGTCCAAGTCAGGAGAATCTCATAATTGCATTAATATATCTAACATAATTATATATCTTTTTTAAATAAATATATATTGTTAGATATATATTTATATAAAATATAATTATATATTGATTATTATTACTATTATTATTTACTTATATATATATATATATTTATATGGACATATATATATATATATATATATATATATATATATATATATATATATATATATATTTATATGGACACATAATATCCGAGGAATGGGACACACATTTATGAATCACCCTGCCTGTGAAACACTAGGATGACAGTTTATAGTTGGGTCAGGATTCAAACCCAGGCTAGACAGCTCAGAGGCAAGTGCGCATACCACTAGACCATCCCGCCAGCCCCAACCTTTAACCCTTTAAACCCTGAGCTCCTTGGACTTTCACCTCCCCCACCCTGGGCTCTGGAGAAAAATACAGCCGCTCAGGTAGATATATGGAGGTTTCAGTAGCGGCTGGTAAAACGGCTACTCGGGTTCAAAGGGTTGTTAATACATTAATGTATAATGTTTTTCATGAAGACAATCGTTTACCAGAAAGACCGAAGCCTGAATTGTCCAATGAAACTACCATCATGGATGCACTACGGTAGCTGGAGTATCTGTCCAACCAATGGCATTGCAGAAAATATCCTCAGACTTGAAGTGGGATCTGAGATTGCTATGGTGGACAAAGCTTTACCACGTTGATGTTACCAGGAAGAACTTTGTCAGTTGAATGTCCCAGAAATGTCACTGTGTCATTGGTAGAAGAAGGTTGCATCGTGAATTCCTTTTACGAATCCCAGAAATTCCGCACCACCCCGCTCCATTGATTGACATTCCATTCCAAGTTCATAAGCAGAGAAGCCATGATTTATCACTTCTGACAACAAGATAAAGTGAAGCCTCGTTTTCGGTTGTTCAAGTACAATAACGCAATGCAAGACCAGAGGATATTTTGAGCTCCCTTCCCCCCTTAGAAATCCAAAGCATGGATATTGAAGAATTATTGATCACGTGATTCAACGTTTCCATGGCTACCAGTTGAAAATGACCAAAAGAGACCATGTTCATTATTGCGCAAACATCATAGTTAGGAACTGCCTCTTCGAACACCTTCGTTTAACGTAGTTCACATAGTAAATAATGCTGAGCTTTCGCTCACATGCCCCTTCATTAAATTATTCATTGCTACACAATATACTTCTTCCTCATGTACGTTCAACCCGTTTGCTGATCGTCGAAAGAGATGCAAGAAGTCCTTGTGAATTGAAATATCACCTAGTTATGATATAATTGCACGCAGAATGGATTCGTGCTGTGTTATGTGCTTTGTAATTAGCTTACCACAGGTAAGGTACTGCAGAGGGGATATAACTGTGTCTGGTTTGTTCAAACAGCATGTTTATTCATGTGCTACAATCCACTTTCAAAAGAGTTTTTTTGTTTTGTTTTTGAATCTCTCGTTGTTTCACTTCAACTTTGGGATAATTATACTTGCTCAAACGGTTTGCAACATTCATTTTTGTGACCGTTATCGATGGGGTCTGAGAATTGTTATCGATCTCGGTTTGGGAAAGCTGACAGTTATAAACTCTTCCGGCCTGTAACACTTTCAAACTTTGAGCTTTGTCATACATTTTTCCTCGGTTCCCTTGTGTGAATCCGCTGGGAAGGAATGGTGATCGAGGTCAGATGGTGTCTTGTCAGAGTTTATTGCATTGCGAGTGTCTGCATCCAAGCTGCAAAGTAAGCAGAAGAGTGGAAGCTATATAGGAAGACATTTGCTTCGGCGAGCTTTACTGAAGTTTCAAACACTCAAACAAATAAAAAATGTTGCTTTTTTTTTCTGTCAACGTTTGCTTTCTCATTCTGGATATGATACAACTTCCAACCTTGAGTCCTGTGTCAGGTATTGGGAGTTAAGCGGTGAACTGTAATATATGGAACAGTCTGAAAATTATAAAAGTTGCAAGTTTGGAAATAAACTGATATTGCTCAATTTCTCTCCCTCCGCACCCTCCCAAATCCTTTTCTCCACCCGATCTGCATGCCCATATCCTGATCTTCTGTCATACAATAAGGCGAGAGAGCCTCAATGCCAAGCTGGAGACTACGCGGCTGAACTGTGACCCTGTCGCCATGACAACGGCCATCATTAGCATCCCAACGCCTACGCCAACACCTGAAAGCGAGATGTATCCTCGTATTCCAGGAGGTGCCGGCTTACCATGCCTCACCAGCCCCAGCATCATCAAGATCTCAGCCTTGTGAGCGGGAGTTGGCATTCTGCCCAATCAAAAGGCAGCCATATTGCCAGTGCTTCATAGATGAGGCTAGTGGCTGACAAAGAAGCAAAGAAGAAGGGTTGCTCCCTTGTGCTTAAGAATGAGCTGCCTAGTTGGATATGAAGGTATTTTAGGGGCTTTACAGGTCTCGCCATCTGTGGCACCTCAGAATAGCAGGGAGTGGCGGAAGGCATTGTGGGCCACGTTGCTGACCCTTTCCCATTTTCTCCTCGGCACTTTCTTGGACCTTGACCAAAAATGTGTAGTGGGCTTCCGGGCTACTGCAACAAAACTAATGTTTGACCTGGCCTAACCTGAAGTGAAGAATTTACAGGCCATTACATGTGTGATTTGTCATCCCTTAAGGCAAATACAAGCCTGACCAAAACGCACATCAGTACATATTATACATATTGTTATACATAGCGAGCGTGATAACATATCTAGTGAACATATGCATGGGCCTTTGTTTATGTTCATGTCACTCTTTTACAGGAGGAGTGAGGTGACTATAACGATGCATTATGGTGGCTGGACCAGGCGTGCACATGCAAAGTGACTTAGAGACCGTAAGACGACTCTCTCCCTGGCACCTTTGCTGTGCCTTTAGCATTTCTTTTTCCTATGCTGCAGGAAATGAAGTTCTTCGCTCTGTTCGGTTTCACATGTGATCTAGTCGACCCAGCACTGGAATTCTTGGGTAGAGCACGTTATGCAAATGTCTTGGCAAACCGAAAAATTCCAGTCTGCGCTAATTTTGTGATACAGCCTGGAAAAAGTTGGTTGGTTGACGTTACTGTTTGTACGAAGGCTCGTGCACCCTCGTTGCACCAGGTCGCTTGTGTGTTGGCTAAAGAGTCACGGTACTGCAACGAGACCACATGCAGTGTCTTGTGAATCATGGTAGCGCAACATAACTATGTGCGATGTCCCATGGCCGGGTTATGGTACTGCTGGTGTAACCATAGGCATTGTTTTGCGAGTCACGGTACCTCGGTGTGACCATGGTCAATCTGAAGGGTATTTGTGTGGCGAGTGAGGACTAACAGTTTCCACTTTCACTGCAACACCCACAAGCACTCCATGGTAATGATAAGATTTTAGGACTGCAATTTCCCTGTATAATACAAGAAACAGCACTATTTAAACAGTGCACGTTTTACAGCCTGCGAGCTGGAGATTGCAACGGTTGTCTTGTTCAGCCTAAGTGCGGCCTATGGTCTGCTGCATTTCCCTTGTATTGAGGGTTATGAAGTGTTGTATTATTTATCTTAATGTCTCCTCCGTGATCTTCAAAGCACTGTTTGTGTTGTTCAAATGAAGAAGGTTCACTCTGACTTAAACTCCAAGACACATCATATGAAAAGTCTTTTATGCACGTTTAGGATATTTCAAACCCTTTCAGTGAAACTTTATAGTCGCAATGCAAGCCCAAATTTTTGTCGCTGATCAATTTCAAATCATGTGACTTTTTGTCATAAACCCTATGGGAATTTACTAAATTAAGTTATAACTTGCATTAGGTGTCATCCTTATGAAAGACCACAATCAAGGAAGGCTTCATGGAGTTGCTGAAGCGGTGTCCCGAGGCAGCTTTGTAAGATGGAAGTGTCACTTCAGGTTGACCCCCTCTAAAAGGGTTTTACAGGGTAAAGGGTTCAATCTCACGTGCTTATCCTCCATCTTCAACTGATCACTAAATCCTAGCCTCAGACGTTGAACTGCAGACAACCTTGTGTGCAACTCGGCACACGTTCTCAGGAAGAGACACACAGAACATGCCACACTGATACCTACCAAATCCACTCTGTTCTATCTTTCTCTCTTTTCCTCATTTTTTCCTGAATCTTCTAATTATACAAGGAACTTTGGTGCAAGAGGAGGCCCATCATGCCTGCACTGCACCAACCCCAGAAACCATCACCCATCCACACACAAGATACCTACAAGTCCTGCCAATATCCCTGTACCCGTCTATGTCTGATGTTTCCAGACTCCTTTATAATTCCAATTTCTTTCTATATATATATATATATATATATATATATATATATATATATATATATATATATATATATATATATATATATATATATATATATATATATATATATATATATATATATATATATATATATATATATATATTCATATATATATATATATATATATATATATATTCATATATATATTCTATCTTACACATGGATGCCACCTGGGGATGCCTTTCTGTATCTAAAAGGTACCTGCATTGCGATGCAAAATTTTAACCATACATGACTATTATGCTAGTACACAACCGCTTCCTGTTTGGCTGTATGAGAATGAAGAATTACATAAGATGTCTTTGAACAAAATTTGCTCTGTTGAGTTACATAGTGGACTTACCTATTTCCACTTGCAATTTAAATAGGGTAGAACAATCCATTGTACCTGGTATATAGTCCGACTTGAAACTTGGATAAATTTATAGCCACATCAGCATTCTGTTTTAAACTTTCGTTCCTGCATTATTGCCGTAACACTCATTTTACTCTACTTTGCACGTACAGCCTAGAAAAGTTGATTGTTCGACTTTTTTGTTCGTATGAAGGGTCGTGCACCCTTGTTGCTCCAGGTCGCTTATTTGTGCATTGGCTAAGGGGTCATGGTCCTGAAACGTGCCCATGCGCAGAGTCTCGTGAATCATGATAGCACAACATAACCATGTGCAGTGTCTCATGGCCAGGTCATACGGTACTGCTGGTGTCACAGTGGAAACCGTACGCACCACTCACACTGAACACTGCTCTCCTGTGTTGTGGCACCAATACAGTGCATACAACATCATCATTGTATTGGACTTCACACACACATTATGGTACAATTCCATTAAAAAAGGCACCATACTTTACCGTTGTAGCAGTTTCTGGTAGTATTCCGTCATATCCATTGTGTTCACAAAAATAGGTGCAAGAAAAGTGTGACTATCAGTACGGTGTGTTGTAGCATTCTTTCCTTTATTCTATCTGTTGTCATTGATGATTTAGCATGAACCTTGTTCTGCTTTTGAGGTGCATTAGCAGGAAATGATTTGGGAGATTACACTTGTAGTTTAGAGTTTTGG
>NC_140962.1:133548341-133638341 GCF_056783735.1 Eptatretus burgeri
TATATATATATATATATATATATATATATATATATATATATATATATATATATATATATATATATATATATATATATATATATATATATATATATATATATATATATATATATATATATATATATATATATACACATACACGAGGTCCGTCGAAAAAGTTACGGGACATCCTTCATAGAAATTTTATTCCAAAAAATACATTGAAATCACAGCTTGTCCCCCCCTTCAAAATAGTTTCCCTCCAGTCTCACACACTTGTCCGTCCTATTCTTCCACGCTTCGATGCACCCCCTGAAGGCTTCTTCTGGAATGCTCCGGAGCTCCATCGTCACGGCCTTTTTGATGGCCTCCACATAAGGAAATCAGGTCCCTTTGATCACCCCCTTGAGCTTTAGAAATCGGAAAAAATCACAAGGGGCCAAGTCTGGCGAATACGGGGGTTTCTCCAGAGTTGGCACGTTCCTCTCCGCCAGAAACTGTCGGATGCTCAGGGCACTGTGAGCAGGGGCGTTATCATGATGGAGCACCCAGGCGTTGTTCTCCCACAGATCCCTCCTCTTATCCCAGACTGATCTCATGAGGCACTGGAGGATCTCCTTGTACATGTATTGATTCACTGTTTGACCCTGTGTTAGAAACTCAGTGGACGATGCCTTTGATGTCAAAAAACGCGATGAGCATCACCTTGACCTTCGAAATCCTTGCTTTCTTTGGTCTTGGTGATGCACGACTTTTCCACTGACGACTGCCGTTTGGTCTCAGGATCGTATTCGAATATCCACAATTCTTCGCCAGTAATGACTCTCACGAGCATGTCTGGATCATCCTCGAGGCGCTTGATAATGTCTTGACAGACAGTGACTCCTTGCTGTTTCTGGTCCTCGGACACAGCTTGGGGACCATCTTTGCGCATTTCGAGATTTTCAGTGATGATGCTCCAGACAGTGTCCTTGTTGTTGGAAAGTTACTCAGCAATCATCCGCACCGTGAGTCGACGATCTGCACGCACCATCTGCTTCACACGCTCCATGTTGTCCGCCGTTCTGCTCATTGAAGGTCTTCCAGATGTGGATCGTCTTCAACCTCCTCCCATCCCTCCTTGAACCTCTTGTGCCATTCAAATGCACGTGTACAGTACGTGACATCGTTCCTTCCCCGTAGACTTGCTGCAGCATTGCTAAGGATTCGGAAGGTGTTTTGCCAAGCTTGGCAAAAAACTTCAGATTGGCTCTCTGCTCACGACTCGTACAACACAACGTGTAAAGCACGACCTGTAAAAAATCACACAATGAGCGCAGTCAACTATCACCGATCATATATATTGCTGTAATGTTGTGAAAGACTGTGAGGCAACCCGTTCATTCAAGTCGTCTAAGTGCAGCACACAGCAGGTTCAGTCCCTTTACTTTTTAGACGGACCTAAGTTTTTATTTATATATATATATATATATATATATATATATATATTTCCTTTTACCCTCTTTCACGAGCCTAGACTTTGTGGAGAAAAAAATAAAAACAGAAAGTATTTCCAATTATAATACAGAGTACAGTTCATAGTTTAGTTTTTTTTTAACTTTTAATGTGAAAACAACAAAAGTTTTTATTTATTTATAAATAATATTTTCGATTCAGGTTGATGATGCTCAACTCAATTTCATTCCGTTTCATCCTTCAAGACTGTTGCCCATTGTCCACACCATAGTTTTTCTCAAACCAACACCCACGTTTTTTGACACTCACCAAGCAATATACCTATTTCCCTCCCTGCCACTTTGCTGAACTTGCTGTGCTGCATCCTCGCATTATCGGCCACCTGTCCCCTTCTACTCTTCTGTCAATCTGTTAACATACCACACTCTTCTTAGTCAACTCTTCCATGAGCCTCGACTTACAGAAAATTGTATTTATATACTCCTACATGCACTTTGCATTGGAAAATCATACCTCCTCTAGCTTTTCTTTTTTTCACCTTCTTCGGCCACACTTTTGCAGGAGCTGAAGTCATCAGTGCAATTTCCTAACCACACGGCTCAGCGATGCCAGGATGTGCAGATTTTAATATTGCTCCAAGCTTGGTTTGATATCTCGCTGGCTTTGCATTTCTGCGGAGCGGCCTCCATCTCGATCATGCGTTCCCGGGTTAAGTGGAGTCGGCAGCACTGGTAAATCGGAAATTTGAACGAATTCGTTTTACCTATTCACTCAACTTATTGGCCTATCTCGAAAAAAGCTTTCCTGAAGCCTTCAATTAATGCACCCTCGTTTTGGAGAGACGGAATGTGCATGCCACGAGTGCTGATTTGTACCAATACGTATACTTTCAAAAGGCAATTTTCTTTGACTTTCCTGAAATTTTCTTTGACTTGTAATAAAGATCATCATTTTTTTTTTTGAGAAAAAATGCCTCTATATCTTGACTTTGTACTTTAATGGCAATTATTATTGCAGGCACAGGACACCGTGACATTACAAATTGCAGATCGAATCAGAAGGTGCTCATAATTTCATGGTAATTAATGAAGGGTTGTTATATTGTGGGCAGGGTGTTCAAGATATTTATATTGTGAACCACCTGGTATTTTTGGCAGAGCAACAACTACACCAATGTTCAGATCATCTTCATGGGTTTTGCAGGTCGACTGACTTAGATTTGAGATCTATTATTGGATCTATTGAATGATTCGATAACATCCATCATTTTGGTGTTTAAACTACAATGGGACCGAAATAATTTATATTTTGACAGGGGCTTACAGGATAGCTAAGAAGTGCGCACTTTCACCTGCAGACTGTATAGCCTGGACTTGAATCTCGGCCCAGCAGTAAACTGTCATCTTGGTGGCCATCAATGTGTGTGCCATCCCTTCGGGTGGACGTTAAACCATAGGACCCAGTCAGCCTGCACTGGGCGTTGGTGGACGTTAAAGACCCCTCGGTCTAAAGAAGAAGAAGAGAAGGAAGTTCTTCTAAAAAGAAGAACCCCTAAAGAAGAGAAGGCGAGCTATCACCGGGACTCAGAACAAATTACAAATTCCTGCCACCTTCAGTCAAATGTCAGAACTGGCCAGCCGGTTCATTAAGGCTTGGGTCCACAATGTTTCCGACCGACCCCACAAGAAGTTGGAAATAATTGGAGCCATTGACGGAGTCGAAGTCGTCCTAGTAGTAGTGCAAGCAAATAATTTCACCTTCTGTTGCATCATTTCATGTTTCCCTTTTCGAAGTGAAAACTCTGAAATTGGGAGGAAAACAAACTAAACTGTTCCCTGTAGTACCCCAGTAACGAGTTAAACATTTGTTGGAATTAAAATAAATATGCAGAAGCTCTAACCATGAACTTTGTATTGGCAGCAACCAAATGATGAGAAAAGTAAACATGTCAAGTCTTATTTTTCTAAAGAGACATCTTGCTTTCAGCGTAATGTGACATATTTTAACAAGCGGGCCGAGGTAAGGCGGTTAAATGGCAGAATGTTGTGATAACATATTTTGTTCTCAACATGCCCTACGAGTTGCTCATGACCTTTCCTGCCATTCTAACCCTTAAATACTTCAAATGCAAGATTTTTTTTGCCCTAATCTTTTTTTTTTAAATACAATTTTTTTTTATACACATACAACATCCTAATCCTGTAAGTCTATATTGCAATCCCAATTTCCCAGTACATTTTTCTGCAGTAATGGCTTTGCGACCGCTGTCACGTCCGTTTGTCCATCTCTATTCGTATTTTCCGAATGCATGCAATGCCATTCTGTGCGTTGCGGCAGAATATCATGTCTGCCATGAATCAAATTCGAAATTAACAATTTATATTGCAGCTTGTGTCAACAATAATGGAAACGGTGACTGTGAATAGAAGACATTTCATTCTTGCCTGAGCAATTGTGTACACAAAATCCATATGATTTGCATTGACTGAGGTATTCATTAGGAGGAGAAAATGGAGCTATTGTCAACTTTAATAACACCAATTCCTCAAAAACGAGATTTGGTTGTGTTTTCGTTTCTATGAAAAAGGAAATATTAAATGTGCTTTGTCCCGATGCACTCAAATTATTGTTAACATGGAGGTTGCAAACCGTTCGTCTAAAGGAGATTTCCAAATCGACATAAATTTAACACAATTAACGTAATAAGGCTGTGATCCTATGATATTGTGGAGTACAGTAGTACTCCATATGGAAGTTGATATACAACTATAAGGACACGCAGTAGAGCGCCTCCTTCCGCCACGGTAAACAGTTTACATTCTGTATGCCACTGATAGGCCAGATCTGAATCTGGACCTTAACCAAAATCTAATCCGCTTGTTCTTGTCACCTAACCAACTTATCCACCTAGTTTTGTCATAACTTTTCCACAACTTTTTGATATATCGTGCTATCTATAGTTTTTGGCCCTATGATTTGATAATTATCATTAATACATTCGACATGAGTAGTTACACATATGGAGAAAATTTCATCTTAATCCAACAAGCGGTTATGGAGAAAAACACGAAAGTTCTGTGTGGGCAAACAGGCAGACAGACAAACAAACGGACCCAAATGTAATAGCCTCTCCTTTTGCAAGGGTAAATATCATGCTATACAGTACAATATCATTTTTGGCCCGATCTCTCAATGGTGAAGAATCACTTTGAAAAATTCTAGTATCTGGATCCGAATCCTCACCAAAATGGAATCAATTCTTCCTTGTCACACACCCAACCTCTCCACCAAGCTCCGTCCAAATCTGTCCATTCTGTTTCTCTGTCTGTGAGATATCCTGCTCGCAGACAGACAAACAGAAAGACAGTCATGGAAACATAAGGCAATTCTGTATACATCTGATAATTATAATAGAATGAGAAACGGCTGGGCCAATCACCACCAAATTTTGCTCAGAGCACCTCGGGTCAGGTCAAGGGCCAAAAATAATTACCCCTTAACCCCCGCCATTGGGTGAGAATGGGGAGATGACGTTCTTTTTGGCTGTACACAGAGAATAGTGCGAGTGGTTTAACTACTGATCACTGCTGCCGGTGGGGTGGATATTAACACCTTTTTCACCCCTGAAGGGAATGGGTGTTATTGGTACTAAAACGAGACGCATTAGTCCGTCTGAGACACGAAGAAGAAGCGGAACCTCGAGCTTTAATGTAGCGGTTCCTCCTGTTGGAAAACTAATAATCAATTTCCTTGGTTGGAAAGCTAATCGATTTTCTTGGAACAAGAGTTTGTGTCCGTTTGATCACATAGATGCCTGCTTTAAAAGCTCTTCTTTCTGGTATTTAAGAAGTGGGAATTGGAGCTTACTTAACACAGCGGTTCCAATAATAACATTTATTATTCTACAACAGCAGGAACCCTTAATGAAGACATGGAAGGAACACACAAAATTATTTATCATAATATTTCTCAAAGCAATAGAAAAATGTAAAAATTACACGGAAGGAAAATACAAACAACCACAACAGCAGCAACAACAGCAAAAATTGTGTTATAAAATATCCTTTTTTGCACGTTTCACTTTATGTATGTCTGAACCTTAAATAATTGAAAACAGCTTGGCTGATCTCCATCAAATTTTGCATACGTGCTTGGGCTTTTGCATATGAGGCGCCGCGAGGAGGAGTGATGTAAGGGACACATCGGCCATTTTGGAGTTAATGCCATATAGCACTATTTTAACCCTTACCCTATCATCTGAACCTATCATCATCATCATATCATTAAAAAATGTCGCTTACATCACTTCTCCTCGTGGGGCCTCATATGTGCTTTTGCATACCTGAAAGCCTGGCTCCACCCCTGCTCCCCCTATCCATGAAAGTGAGGAGACAACTTGCAATTTCTACCTGTACATGTGGAAGAGCGCAAATGGTTTAACCACTGATCCCTGCTTGGGGGAGGGGGTATCAGCACCATATTTTGCTCCCAGAGGGAGCGGGTATTACTAGATGTTGGAAGTAATAGGGAGGTATCCTGTGTTGTTTTCTTATTGTATCTATATGTGTATACAGGGAAGGCCAATTTTTCAAGATTAATGCAGGCAGATTGCTGATTTAATCCCAAACTCGTTTTGTTGTACATTATAACTGTGCATTAAGGCAGTGTATAACCTCTGTCAGCGTGTATTACTTTGTCCTTTTTGCCCATCTACAGAGGGACGCATGAGTTGACACCGAAATGATCCATTCAGGCTCATGGTGGATTCTATCATCTGAAGGCCGAGTTAGCTGTGTTAGACTTTTGCGACCCGCTTACTTGGGAAGAACCTCCAGGGGGATTGTGGCAGAGGCGGTGGGTAAGCGTGAAAAGGAGTTCACATTATGGGATTTTCATTCACTTTCCGACACTTGGGGCTTAGTGCCTGGCTTGAGCACATCACACTGACATTGTGAAACCAGGAATGTGTGCATTTCTTGTTATCTGCATACAGCCCACTGGTGGCTCTCACACACATGTCGCTATAACTTTGGGAATGCTACGCAAGACCACCTTCAGTACAGTGACCATTATTCCAAAACAATCCGCACCGTGAGCCGTTAGGCAATCACAAATTTGAATGTATTCCATGTGGGCCGGAGCAAGGAATATGTCATGGTTAAAATCTGCGGTGATCACGGGATGGTTTTTGTGCATCTGTAGGCTACGCAAAGCCGAACATCACCGCACACATGCGTGCAAGTCCCCAGAAACCACTGCATTTTGTCCGAAACTGGCTCCATACATTCACCAGCTGACTGTTCACATTTGTTATAATCTCAAGATTTACTGTGCAAGAACCAATGAATAATAGCTTGGGTTTATGTGCTGTGGGTTTCCGTTTAGCAAATATCCCAGAAAGGCATTTACCATCTGGCATTACTGCAAAGGAAGTATAATTTGTTGCTCTAACCTGGATCATTAATCTTGCGAAGACCTGTTTTCTCATGCTGATGAAAACATACCGCTATCCCACAACTGATACTGATATCAACTGTTACAAACTCAGGTGGTGACTGCACACTTCTCCTTTTGGGTAGTGTGCTCTTAAGTTTTCTCCTTTTGCTTTTCTTCTTCTTCGACTTCTTCGTCTTACTCATACTCCTCTTTCATTGCCTCGTTCACTCTCTGCCAAACATATTCACATGACACACAAATGACGGTTGTAGGAAAACTGTTTGACCACAATAAAGAAGTTGAAACACGCACTCAACAGGACATTTATGAGGGAGTAGTCGACTATGAATTGCATATATGATGCTCCAATATTAGTAATTTAGGTTTACATGTGCATTGTTACCATATATGATTCCTATATGGTCTGCTGATGTAAGGTGCTCTGTAGAGTAGCCGTTATTAACCTTTTGAGCTGCTGTTCATGTCGTTGCTGCACCACATGAAGGAGATGGAGGGAATAATCCCAGCACTATGTGGGGGCCTGAATATCAGATGTATTTTTGTTGTTACTTTGATCTTACGTTGCCAAGTGATGCAGACTCTTGGGAAAGGGATAAGTCTGGTTGGATTGATTGGAAGGAAGAGAGGTCAAGAAGGGGGTTTATGGGTTCTGCCTGCCCCCTATCCCCAAATCCCTCACCACAACCTTCCCTCTGGGTCACCCAGCCAAATTGTGTGGGGAAAAAAAATAAAACCCCATTCCTGCTTCATGCCCGATGTCAAGCCGTCATTCACGAATAGGGAAATATATCATTGTGGAAGGCTACAAAGCAGTGTGCAGGGCGTGTGACACATACCAACCATGCACATCCAGCGTCATCGGATAGCTGCGACTGTAATCTTACAACAGGGTACAGCAGCAAACTCTGTCGATGTTTCTGTCCAGCTTTATGCAATACCTGTACAAAAAAATAGAAACAAAACAATGTAAATCAAATAACAGTTATCGTTAACACGTTTTGCTGATTCTCACTTTTCATGGACTGTCTTTTTAGATGACTTAGGAGAACCAACAGACCATTCGCAAAATCGCATTCAGGCATGCCAGGCACTTGTGCAACACATCGTTTATGCCAGATGAGCATGCGTTACTGTTCTTGGGGGTAATCCAAGAGTAGAAACCTACAGTCCATTTCCTTCACTCGCTGCAGTTTGCCGTTGTAAGCAAAATGGTGTCAGAAAAGGGATGCACCTGACACTCTGTGACGGCCGCCATATCATCAGTGATTGTATATTGCGTTTCCTTGACGACAGCCTCACTGTGAGGTCACAATGCCGTTAATATGTCTACGCGCTTCCTTTGGACGTTTCCTGTGCCCAGTTGAACAGGAGCAGCACCAGATTAGCCTCAGAAGATATCCGAGTTTAGTACGGGCCAACAGGACAGCACAACGTTCTTTCATCATATTTATGTCAAGTTTACATTAATTACGACCCTCAGACATGTGAAAGTCGAGTGGGAAAGCGCCAATTTGTATAACTGAGAAGTGCATGGCTATCCAGCACAATGGAAGCGCCACGTACGTGATTGCACGTGAAGTCAGCTCCATGTGGATGTGAAGTGACGTCACAATGACGAATGAATTATGGCAGAGCAACAACCTAAAGGTCGTACCACCCGGAAGGACCTCAGTGCAGTGTGGGTCTTTGTGGAGAAAACGTCACTTTAGAATCATCTCACTGGCACAGGATTTCGTGATGGGCACCACTTGGTGCTATAACCACCATTATCAAACAATCCATTGTTGTACAACTGCCTGATTAGCAAATATTATAGAGCAAGTCTGAACAGAGCCTTCTTCGTTGCATGCTTTGGTGTAGTTAACAGTGGCATGTGTCACTTTATCAATGTACTATGGTAGGTTTCTCTAGCCAGGTCTCTGTGAACTGTTTCGCAAAGAAATGGTTATGATATAGTGCGTTCCTTTTAACCCGCCCTCCCGGTTTTATTTTGCTGAATGAGATTGTCATTGGTGGACACTGCAGAGTCATTTCAATAAAAAAATTAAATCTTGCTGTGGGCCTCTGCCTTCTTATGAACACCAAAACCTCCCACTTTGCTCATCTTAGTATTTTGGAGAGAGGGACATCATACAAGGGACCTGATACAATACCGATTCACGTCCAACTTGGAGCTCATGGGACGGCGTGCCATGAGCTACATGTATGTTTTTTAGTATGTGCATGTATTTTTTTAATTGGACAATTTGTGTTTTTTATTTTTATAATGAGGCTTTTTCCTCTTTTTCAGTATGCAGCACATGGATCCAGGTAGTATCATTTACGAGGTGGCGCAGCTGTGCCGCTGACGCAGTGCCTGTAGGTCAGAGGAATAATTTGTAATTTGTTCAGGGTGCCAGCAATAACTTGTGTCCTCTTTTGGAAGGACATCTACGGGATATTTCATATGCACCAACTAATATCCGGCAGACGGGACACCCATTTTTACATCCATTCCATGGACAGCACACTCACGATGAATCGCTCCGTTTGCGGCACACCAGGGTGACAGTGTATAGCTGGGTCGAGATCCGAACCCAGGGTAGACAGCTTAGAGACGAGTGTGCATACCTCTCAGCTATCCTGCCAGCTCCAAGATCGATGTTGATGAAATTGTTTCTTGCGCTGAATACTCAGCATAGGTTGCTCGCAGTAGTTGTTGTGCATCAAACTTTGAACTTCTCTGCACTTTGGAATTCGATGCAGTTGTTTCATTTGTGTAGCTCATGCGTTTGTTTCCTTTGTGGCAGAATATTGTTGTGAATAAAATCCGAAAAGTGCAAATATCTAAGAGCATGGAAACAATTGTTTCCAACCGATTTCATGACGTCACCATGTAATTCCTCATAAATGATTTCTGTAACAATCCTGGGAACATATAATGTAGCAAACCTCAGAAAAGTCACATGTGATCTACCTCGCATATGTGCATTCGCTATGTTATATTTTTAGTGTAATATCTCCACCGCTACACTTTGGTTACTATTTTGTTAGAATTTCCCCCAATTTGTTTTGTGACTTCCATTTGAAAGCGTTGGATATCCATCCATCCATTGGGACCATACACTGTACAGAGCGTTGGTGCTGCCTATGCAGTTTCCTTGGCTATTGGGTACAATCCTGGACAAGTCGCCACTCTAACACAGGATACCAGCAAGCTGGTACTCATTTTGCCAACCTCAGAAGGATGACAGGCTGAGTCAACCCCACCTGGTTAAGAACAACCAAGTGGGATTTGAACTCAGGACCCTAGGATCCCAAGCCCACCACCCTAATCATTAAGCCAACACCAGGCATATTGGAAATGAACTTTGAATTTTGCTGTAACCCTTTAATGTCACATGACCAGTTGTTGCTATGGGTGACCCATCAAAGGCCCTTTCATTGTGTGTTGTTTCACAATTCAAACCTGAAAACTAATGGGCAGCCATTTGAAGTCATATAATATTTTATGCTCACGATAATTTATTTTATTTCATTTTCATCAGGAAGATGTCTCCACGGGGTTTACAAATGGACCACCACCAAAATAGGTAATGGTCACAATAGCTCATTTGGACATTAAACATGTCAGAACACTAGTTATTAATTATTTACTTGGAAGAAGGCAGGTAGAGGTTCAACAAGAATTATTAGTGGGATCAACAAGAAGCAAGATAAAAATTTCAATCCCCATTGCTCCTGCTTTGTTGTGATAACTGCAGCTTCACAGAAAACAAGGTGCTTGCCAAATGTACAATTTCGGCTGTAACCATTCATAAGCTGCTGTCATTATGGAGTATAAGCCTGGTGTTGGCTCAATGGTTAGGGTGGTGGGCTTGGGATCCCTAGCGTCCTGAGTTCAAATCCTGCTTGGCTGTTGAATTAATAGCACGTGGAGTTGACTCAGCCTGTCATCCTGCTGAGGTCGGCAAAATGAGTATCAGATTGCTGGTATCGGCGTCCTGTGTCGGAGTGGTGACGTGTCCAGGATTGTGCCCAATAGCCAAGGAGACTGCTTAGGCAGCACCAACGCTTTTCACAGAGTATGGTCCCAATGGATGGATGGACCATATCAAACATCGATGTCATCAGTAATTCCATTGTAGAACTATGAAATTTCTTTGTGGGCAACTGATATTTTTAGTGATATATTGACTGTAAGTGAGGAATATGATATGCAAATTTTGTGAAGTTTACTCGGATAATATTAAAGTTACAGCATTAATTTTTTGCTGGGGCCAACTTTTTTGTGCATCCTATACTGTATGTATTTTTATATGTCTTAAAATATCTAAAGTGCATTTTCCATTTGTAGTTGTGGGCCTAATAGGGTCTATATGTGGGATATACATCCAATACATAAAAAATATGTATCGAAGCAGCCGATACACCGGGAAAAATCACAGAACTATTGGAAAGCATCTGCAATTAAAAATATAAATAAATGAAAAAAATGCAGGTGAGCGACCCGAGACAATGGGGAAGCATGGTAATTTTGTGTGCCGACAGATATCGAAAACTATACAATGGGAAAATTCACAGAATTGTCGCACATTCACATATGAAAATATAAATAAATGAGAATAAATGAATGAAAAATCAAATTCAGGTGAGCGACCCGAGACAATGGGAAAACACAGTTTGTATGCTTACACAATGTGCAAGCGCACCCTGCTTGTAATATATAAAAGGTTCTTTCGAACCACTGATTGACTCACTCACTCACTCACTCACTGACTAATACTAAAGATCAGTACCTTCCAGGTGACATAGAAACCTGAATTTTGGTGTGCCAATGGACATCAAAGCCAAAAGACTGGAAAAATTCACAGAATCGTCAGACAACATCCATAAATGAAAACAAATAAACGAGAGGGGGAGCACTCGGGAGAGTGCAAAACCTCCGCCGCCAATACTGCTGGGTCACTCAAGTGAACCTTATATCTTATTCATTAAATATGGTCAACAGTGCTGACAGAGTTATAGTTCTTTTCTCCAACATTTTTTTTGGGGGCGGGGGGGGGGGGGGTTGGAAATCACTTAAAACATGTAGAAATGCAAAAAAAAAGAAATCGAAATTTTGTTGAAAAAAAAGTTGCAAAAAATTTTATTTTTCTCTAACAATTTTTTTTTGGGGGGTGGAAATCACTTAAAACATGTAGAAATGCAAAAAAAAAAATTTTTCTCTAAATTTTTTTTTTTGGGGGGGGGGGGTTGGAAATCAAAACATGTTGAAATGCAAAAAATATATTTTTTCTCTAAATTTTTTTTGGGGGGGGGTGGAAATCACTTAAAACATGAAGAAATGCAAAAAAAAAAAATTTTCTCTAAATTTTTTTGGGGGGGTTTGGAAATCACTTAAAACATTTAGAAATGCAAAAAAAAATTCTCTAACAATTTTTTTTTTGGGGGGGGGGGACAAAGTCCAAAATCTAATGGCATGATCCTTGGACCATATCTAACCCCCCCCAAGTTTCGTCGAAATCCGTCGAGGAGTTTTTCGGTAATACTGTTCACAAACAAACAAACAGAAAGGGGTGAAAACAGTAACCTCCATCCATCTTCGATGGCGGAGGTTAATGAGAAAAAATGCAGCTGAGCCACCCGAGACAATGGGGAAGCACAGTAATTTTGTGTGCCGATGGACATCGAAGCCGATACACCGGGAAAAAATAAATCGCAGAATCATCGGAAAGCTTCTGCAAATGAAAATCATAATATAATGGGTGTAAGCCTTGAACTTCTAACACACTTTTCTCTGAACATATTCTGTTCATACTTCCAAAATCTTCACATTATGTGATCCATGTATTTCCGCAGGTGATAGCAGATTCAAACAATCAAATATCATAATCATAATATTAATATAATCGTAATTCTCTTGGTAAATGTGTATCGTGTAGCACCACCTCCAGGTGGGGGAGGGTATTACAAGTCTCCACCATTTACAGTTCAGTATTCCTGTCCCCATGTTTTTCAGTGCAGTGAGGTGTTTTGAATTATAGGCGGGAGGTATATGTTTTTGCGTCATCATCATAATATAATCGTAATCATCATATAATATAATTGGCGTAAGCCTGGAACTTCTAACACACTTTTCTCCAAACATATTCTGTTCGTACTTGGAAAATATTCACATTATGTGTTCCATGTATTTACGCAGGTGAAAGCAGATTCCAAAAATCGAATATGGATAGAATTTTCAGAGGGAATCTATGACGTCACAATCAGCAGCATTCGGCGGCAAACTGATGGCCGGGTCCCAGACGACGTGCTTTACTTAACCATCTAGAGCCCCAGGGGTTATTTTTTTGTTCACCCAGAACATTTCGCGGGCTCCAGAGGGTTAACCAAGTCCATGGGTTCAGGACGTTTGTTCAACTCAGCATTTACGACTTTTATCCTGCCATGTTGTTAATCTGTTGATGGAGGTAATATAGAAACGATGAATATGTCAAATTGTTCGTGTTACTCATCCGGCACTATGTGTCAAGGCCAACGATGTAAAGCGACCGATCTCAAACGCTACCATGGGCACCCAGACACATCACCAATATGAACTGAGCTGTTGAATGCGGCACAAAACATCCAAAGAAACTACCGTAACCGAGTATTTTGATCCGTACTGTCCCCTATACCTGTTGTAGACAGGTATCTGCTAGTATAAGTAATTGAACAAAAAATGAAAATAAATAAATGAAAAATCAAATGCAGATGAGCGACCCAAGACAATGGGGAAGCACTGTTCGTATGCTTACACAATGTGTAAGCAGACCCTGCTCGTATGTATGTATGTATATGTATATGTATATATATATATATATATATATATATATATATATATATATATATATATATATATATATATATATACATATATATATATACACACACACACACACACACACACACACACACACACACACACACACACACACACACACACACACACACACACACACACACACACACACACACACACACACACACATACACACACACACACACACACACACCCATGGTAAAAAAAATACCTCGATAGAAATAAATAAATAAAGAAGTCTCTTTTTCTTGCACTGGTTGAGAGCTCAAAAATGGGAGGTTCATTTCCGATTGTCTTGAGTTGTATGCACCTGACGCAAGAAAAGAAGAGAGTAAAATGAGTTGAACAGCTTATTAATTTATTCAAATAATTTCATTGGATAAACTTACCATGGATCATATGAAGATAATTTTAGGCTTAAGAACGAAGTGTCAGCTGTCCACAGTTTTTTTTACCAGTTTATAAATTTTAATACAATAAAACCAAAAGAGATACATTGATGCGTTTTTTTTGCATTTTGTCAAATAATTCATAAAGTTTCTGTGTTCTTCAGCACACCTCAACATGTAGCATGCACCTATAGTTGCAAGCAGCACATTCAAGCGATAATCCACTTCAATCCACATGTTGGCCAAAATATCCCCCATCACATTGCTGATGCAATTGGTTATCCTTGCACAAAGTGTTTCAATGTAAGCAACAGAGTTTTGGAAAACAATCCTTGACATACCCCTTAAAAGAAGACTCATCCTTGTCCTCTCCCCACCTCTCCCCTCTCCCTTCTCCCCCATGGCCATGCCTACTCTCATCGTCTCCCCTCCCCCTCAAAGCTTCCATGTCACCCCTCTCTAAAATCAGCCACTTCCTCCCTCTTCAAAGCAAACATCACTCTCTTCCCTCTCCAAGTTTTCCACTCATCTTTCTCAAAATCTCTCCTCCCACACACCTTTCTCCCTCAAATCTCCCCCCTCACTTACACCTTCTCAAATTCCCCCCTCCACCCCCTTCACATCCACAAAGCTGTGTCATTCCCCTGCCCTCTCTCTTCCAACTCATTCTTCCACCTCCTGAAATCGTCCACTCTCCATTGTTCCTCATCCCATCACTACCTAGCCTTTTGTCCTCCTCCTCGTCCAGCCCTCTCGCCTAGCTCTTCTGTAATCTCCAATACACTATCAACAGGTCAGCATCCCTCCCCCTCATCTTACCCCCCCCTCCCCTCTGCATCCAAAGCCTCCTCCCTTCCCTCTTCCTTAACAGTGTGGACCTCAAAAATCTGGGGCCTTCGCTCTAACCTGATATCTATGCATACAGATTACCACTGACAAACCAGACATAATCTGCGAAACAGAAACTTTCCTCCTTCAAGGCGTCTCTGACTCCTTAATATCTCTCTCCTGTATGGAGAGATCTGTCCTCCGGTATGACAGACCTGAGCCTCGTCCTGGTGGCGGAGTTGCTCTCTTCATCAAAAACTCTATTCCTCACTCTCCACGCACTGCCATCACTCCCCCACACCCCCAGGAATACCTCTGGCTACAGCTTCACCTCCGCTCCCACCTCTTGTTTATATGAGTGTTGTACCATCCACCAAACAGTGATGACTCCAATTACATTTCACTTGCTGAAAACATGGACCAACTTCTATCCTCTCATCCCAAACTCTCTCTTCCTCATATGTGGCGACTTCAATTATCATCATGCCAGTTGGCTGGGTGTGGATACCTCTCTCACCTGTCAAGGCACCTCAGCAAAAGCTTTCTGCGACTCATTGGGACTGACTCAATCGGTCAACTTCCCGACCCGGATCTCAACCAATGGTACTCCATCTCTTCTGGATCTGATTTTGACAAATTTCCCTGAAAATATCTGCTGTTCTTCCTCCGCTCCAATCGGTTCTTCTGACCACGTGCTTGTCAAAGTGGACATCTCTCTGGCTGTTCTTGGAGAACCACCTTAGTGCCGTCGAGTCTGGCGTTTCACCCAGGCCAACTGGCAGGGACTTCAGGCAGCCATTAAAATTCTAGATTAGTCTCCCATTTATAATTTCTCTGACATCAACTCATCCTGGGAATTTTTCAAAGAAACTTGCTCTCTCTCATGCACACATTTATCCAATCTCATCCTCAGTTGTCCTACCCTTCCTCCCGTCCATGGTACACCGAGGCTTGTGGTGAGGCTGTTGTCCTGAAACAACTTGCCTTCATTCACCTCATGGAAGGCAACTCTGGCAGAAGATAATCTCAGTTCCTTCCACAAAGCTTGGAACAAGTGTGTGTCTACCCTCAGGAGAGCAAAGAAACAACATTTTTCTAATCTCAAAACTGAACTCTGAAACCTGTCTCCCTCTTGCAAATCCTGGTGGCATCTGGTTAAGACTGTTTCTAGTGTATGTTCCCCCTCCATCCCCTCCCTTACCTCAAAATGGCTGCACAGCTGACACTGTCCATGAAAAGGCTGAATGCCTAAACTGTGCTTGCTTCTAAATCATGTGTCCCAAACCCATCGCTTTATGCCTGGTGTTGGCTTAATGGGTAGGGTGGTGGGCTTTGGATCCGTGGGTCCTGAGTTCAAATCCCGTTTAGCTGTTGAATCAATACCAGGTGGGGTTAACTCGGCTTGTCATCCTTCCGAGGTCGGCAAAATGAGTGCCAGTATGCTGGTATACTGTGTCGGAGTGGCGACCGGTCCAGGATTGTGCCCAATGGCCAAGGAGACTGTTTAAGCAGCACCAGCGCTCTGCACAGAGTATGGTCCCAATCTCCTCTCCTCCTCCTCCTCCTCCATCGCTTTCTGTACCCATCTTACCCAGCCGCTCACAGCTGTTCCTGGACTCTGTGTCCTTTTCTCCTGAGATGGTGGAGATTTTCCTGTTAAACCTCGACTCTAATTCTGCAACCGGACCAGACGGCATCAGCCCATGTGTCCTGAAAACTTGCTCTGCTGCTCTTACTCATGCTCTCTCTGTTCTATTCTCCCTCTCATTTGTTCGTCACCTTGCTGATGATTGCAGGAATCAGTTTTTGCATATTTTCATGCAGAGCGGTAATGTTTGCCGATCTCCAAGCAGATGGCAGTTCATGGAATCTATCATTGCTTCCGACATGAAATCCTTGTTTTTCTCCAATGGCTTGATTTCCGATCATCAATTTTGATTCAGATGAGGTCACTCTACCCTGGACATACTGCTTCTGCTTTCCCAATAATGGATAGGGTCCTCAATCCCTAGACATATCACAAGCTTTTGATGCAGTCTGGAATCCCACACTGCTCACCAAACTCTCTTCTTACGGTATCCAAGGCAATCTCCACTCATCGCTCATGGACTTCCTTTCCTGTCACAGTCCACGCGTGGTTCTTAATGGAATTCTCTCATCTCCGACTCTGGAAAATACTCTTTATCTCTTTGCTGATGACTCCTCCCTCTGCTGTACCATCTCGAATCCCTCAGATCGGCAAGCAGCAGCCTCTTCGCTCTCTGCAGACCTGGATAAAATCACAAACTGGTCAAGTCAAACACCTGGATCATGTCTTTCAATTCTGACAAATCTCACACTCTCACGATGTCTCTCCAAAAGGACCGTCTGGATCCCCCCCACCATATACTTTCTCAACAATCCTCTTGGAAAAAGAGGATTCTGCCATGATCTTTCCTGGGAAAGCAGTGTTTGCAAGCTAGCTTCCAACGGCAGTCGCCGACTGGGCATCCTCCATCGTGCAAAGTACTTCCTTGGCACACCTGAGCTCCTGACCACATACAAAGCTTTCGTCTGCAGCCTGATGGAGTACTGCTCTCCCCTGTGGCTGGTGCTCCTGCCTCACATCTAGCTCACCTTCATGCTGTGGAAACCAAGACTTCTATGATCATTGGTATCTCCCGTGATGAAGCTGAGTCTTTGGGTCTGTCACTCTCTCACCTCAGGCAGGTGTCAGGCAAGTCAGTGGTCTTTCTTTCTTCTATCGTCTTCTCTCTGGCCTTCCCCCCTCCCCAGCTCTGTCTGTGCTCTGTACCCCCTACATTTCCGCAGGGTGCTCAAGATCCACCAGCGACCCCTTTCTGGTGAAACTGCCAAAATCAAGAATTACTACTCATCTTCACTCTTTCTTCCCTCTCTTTTTTTCACGCCTCTGAAACAAACTCCCACACTCTCTTCAATCCTACTCTTCCCTCCAGGTATTCAAATCAGATATTCACCACCACCTATCTTCCCCCATCCAAAATCTTGAGCTTTACTATCCCCGTTAATCCACGCCAAACCCACCTCCTCCAAATTCACCGATTTCCTTCCTGAAAGTCCCTGTTGTGTAAGGCCATGAAAGTCCTTGTAGTGCCAATCTTGTTTACTCTGTGTACCCCACACCACCTCTCTCCCTTCCACAGATGTCCTAATGTCTCTGTTCCCCACTGTTTTGTGCATCCCACTCCTGCCCCTCTTGTCTCCTGATCTCTTTGTCATATACGCTGTGTGTTAGCGCTTATACGAGCCTTGACAATGTACACAAAAAATAATTAATTCAGTAAATAATTAATTAATTATCAAATTGAGTGTCGAAAGAGGGTACAATGGGTCTAAATGTCTAAAAATCTGAGTTTCAAGGGGTCTAAAGTGTGTAAAGGTCGTCAGGAGCCGAAGGAGTATTAAAAGGTCTCAAGGGCTTTAGAAGGTCTAAAATGGTCAAGTGGTCAAAGTAGTCCAAAGTGTGTAAAGGTCAAGAGGATGCAAAGTCTAAAGGGTGTTAAAGTTTAACGGGTCTTAGGGTCTAAAATGGGCTGAAGTGCTCTCCAAGGTAAAAGGAGTATAAAAGGTCTAAATGTCTAAAAGATACATTCCAATAATACGTAATTAATAGATGCACTCATGGTGATGGCATTTTTTTTTAAAGGTCTGAAGGGGTCTACAGACGGAGTTTACTGGGGGAGGGGGGGTTGGGGGTGGGGGGAGTGGGTTGCCTCCCCAAAGAGGAATTTGCTTTCTTCTCAAACGATACACACAATTCCGATGAAACTTCATGACAACCTTCATCACCCATGACCTACAAAAGTTTGTTCATGATATTAGAAAAATCTGCCTCTAAGGGGATTTAAGGGGGGTTGTCCCCCCCCCCCAAAATAAGTATTTGCTTTCTTCTCCCCCCCAAAAAAAACTACACATACAATTCCGATAAAACTTGACCACCGTCTTCACCACCCGTGATGTACGAAAGTTTGTTTCATGACATTAAAAAAGATTGTGGTCTCGGAGGGTCTATGGGGAAAGGGCGGTTGCCCCCCAAAATATGCATTTGCTTTCTTCTCAGAAACTACACACAGAATTCAGATGAAACTTGACCACCATCTTCACCACCCGTGATGTACCAAAGTTTGTTCATGACATTAAAAAATTGGGGTCTAAGGGGTTCTACGAGAGGAGGGGGGGATTCCCCCCAAAATATGTATTTGCTTTCTTTTCTGAAACCACACACAATTTCGATGAAACTTGACCACAACCTTTATCACCCGTGATGTGCCAAGGTTCATGGCATTAAAAAAAAACATCCATAGGTATTTACTTTCTTCTCCATTATATATTTTGTGGGTCATCCATGCCTTCCAGTGGTTTCCTGGTTATCTTGTCCAGCCACTACTAGGTGAGTGCCCAGGGGTATTGCCCCTACGTTTAGTATCTCTGAGGTTCTTTGTCATCAATCCTACAGGTCCAGCTATCACTGGTACAACTTTGGTATTCTTCAGCTTTCAAGATCTTCTCACTTCATTCATGAAGTCTTGGTGTTTGGTCATTTTCTTGATTTCTGCATCGTTTAGTCCAAAATCACTGGTATTTACACCTCAATCAGCAATACCTTCTTCTCTTTTTTTGTACCCAAATATGATATCTGGTGGCAATGCTTTGTTTTCGATGTTCACGCTCAATGGGATCATTCGGTCATACGTGAGTGGGAGGTACTTCCATGTTTTCAGTGATTACTTTTGGTTCATGTTCCCACAAATTTTCTATAGCTGGGACATCAAAGTTTTTGCAGATGTGCCAGCGGATTACTTTATAAATTCTGTTGTGTGGTTGTCTGTACAGCTGTTCTGACATGTTTGTTTTTGTGTATGTGTGTGTTCGGTCATTAAGCATAACATATCATTCTCTTTACGAACCCCACCTCCACCCCTCACCTTTCTCTCTTCTTTTTTTTTTTTTAAACTGTCTGTCTGTCTCTCTCTCTCTCTCTCTCACCCTGTCCTCGCATCTCTCCCTCCTGTGGTATAGCAACATTTGGTGAGGCATAGCTCTCCCCACCTCCACCCCCTTACTAGTCTGTCTGTCTGTCTGTCTGTCTGTCTGTCTCTCTCTCTCTCTCCCCCCCCCCCTCCTTAATACCCCCAGTCAGCAAAGCAACAGGTTGTATTTGCTAGTATATAAATATACAACAGTCCTTGGTAGAGTGCATACCCCCACCATGCTGAGCAGTTTACATTTTGTATTTTGTGTCCTACTGATAGGCCAGATCTGGATTCAGACCTGAACCAAAATCTAATTGGCCTCTTCTTCTCACCTACCCAACTCATCCAACAAGTTGTATCCTAATCCATCCTCAACTTTTTGAGATATCGTGCTATATTTCGTTGTTGGCTTCATCTCTTCATGGTAAAGATTCACTTGAAAGATTAAAAATATATTCTCATATCCGACCACTGGAGCAGGTGGCAGTGTCACCATCATCAAATGCCCCATTTTTATATCTCAACCGTCCATTGCTGATGGGAGAAAGGTAAAGATATGGAACTGTTGCGCGAGTCCATACGTATGACTGGTAAATCACACCCTTCAAGGGCCGACTGAAGGAATCAATCTTCGTGTCAGTTTCTCACTTGTTTGGTTCATGTTACAAAATAACTCAGTGCACAATACACAGAGATGCCTCCTTGCAATGCATTAAATTAAATACCAGTGACACATAGTCTGCCTCTGTCTCTTTGTCTACCTGAGATGCACTGTTCCAAAGACATTTCAAACCCTCGGTTAGCTGCTTGCAGCTGCTGGCTTAAGCCATTTCTCCTTTCCCACGCCACATAAAGCTGAAACGTCTGTTCCCAGCTCTAAAGCAACTCTTTCGAATGAATGACCATTTGAATGAATGTCTCCTTTCAGCCAACACCGTTTCTGAAATATACTCCAAGAATGGAGCAACACCTTGGACGCATTGATGCAATGTATACCAACCAAGACATTTCTGCTACAGGAGTCATGAGACAGCCAAGCCTTGTCTTCACGGTGTCCATTTTAAATGTCACAATGGCGTGCCACACTGTCAAACCAGGAGAGGTCTTTGGTGACTGCTGAATCTCCACGATGTCAACCTCATGAAGTTTTGAAGAAAGATAAAAATAAAAACTTGGTCCAGTGGATTCATTCTCTCATGAACTGCTGAACAGTGAAGAAATCACTTAGCAAACACTGCAGATGTTATTCCCCCAACATTAGGACACTGTATAAAATGTCTCCACGTCATCGCTGTTTTTAATGTTGGAGAATGTCGCCAAGCCATTGTGTGGTTTGTTTCACCATGTCGGCAGCATCATGAATGGGACTTTATGAAAATGATTGTCTCCGGAACATGTGACTCAGTGTTGAGTTCTTATTTGCCCCCCAACATATAGCTAATACTGCAACTTGTTTGTTAGCCAGATGGACCACTTCCTCTGACTATTATCTGAAATAAAGTTTTACTTAATCCAACATGGTTAGATTTTCTGCAACCTGCTAAAAATGACTTGTAAATGAAGTCCTGAACAACAGATGACGTAATAATATGAATTCCCTTAAACATGGAATTTCAACACAAGAGGAGGCCATGAGGCTCATCAGGCCTGCGCATTGGTTGACAACATATGGTTGTTTGTCCGTGCTCTCCTCTTCTTCTTCTTTCGGCTGCTTCCATTCGGGGTCACCACAGCGGATCATCCGTATGATGCGCATAGTGATTTGGCACATGTTTTACGCCGGATGCCCTTCCTGACGCAACCCTGGTCGCCTCTTACGACACAGGGATATGGTACACCTATTTTAACCGGGGTATACACCGGCCCAGTACACTGGTACTCATTTCGCCGACCTCGGAAGGATGACAGGCTGAGTCAACCCCCTGGTGTATTAATTTAGTGGCCCAATGGGGCTTGAACTCAGGACCTTTTGGATCCCAAGCCGCTGCCCTAACCACTGCGCCAACACCAGGATATATATATATATATACATATATATATATATATATATATATATTTTTTTTTTTTTTTTTTTTTTTATTTTTTTTTATTTTTTTTTTTTTTCTAAAAAAAAAAAGTAAAGAAACGAGTAATAAAAACATTTTTTTTTAAATGCAAAACGATGGAGGGATGTAACTCCAAAAAGTTTCTCGGGACAACAATTCTTCAAAGAAAGATGAACAGATGGATTCACATGATCATTTCTTGTGACCATCCCTACCTTGTTTAAATACCTACCCTGTTTTTTTGGAGAAGGTGTGACTACTCATGTAGATTGTTTCGTGATAATTATGACGTCATAGTTCACGTGTTGTGGCAGCCATGTTGGAAAAACGAAAAAAAACTTTGGGCCTCTGTATCTGAAACCTCTCCATGGGAAAAATTGAAACTTGGCACAGGTGAAGTCCTCACCATGGGAAACAAGTGCGATATTTTATTGACGTCAGAGGTGGGTTCATTATGACGTCATAAGTGCATAAGTCGAATGCTTTATCCGATCAAAAAGTTTGACGACGTCATCGGCCACATGGTTTGGCAGCCATATTTTTTTTTAACAAAAAAAAGTCTTCAAAAATCTTATTCTCTGAAACGGCTGAACAGATCAAGGTGAAACTTTACAGGTATGATCGCCTATCCATGAGGAATAAAACGTTCTCCACCTATGACATCATAGGTCACATACTTTGGCAGCTATAATTTTTTGAAGAAAAAAAACCTTTTAAAAATCTTCTTCTCTGAAATGTCTGAACAGATCGAGTGAAAACTTCACCACATGGTCCCCAAGCCTTGGTGATACCAGGATGTTCACAAGTAATTAATGGGTTACATCTTCTGACAGCCATATTGGATTGAATGAGAACCTCCCCCCCCCCCCCACCCAATGCATGTCAGGGGTCACATCTTCCCCCATTATTCCCTGCTGCCTGGAATCATCAAAGCAGCCCGGTCACGGTCAGAGCGCCAATTGGACCGGCCCTTTCCCTCGTGTCTATGTCTGTCTGTCTGTCTGTCTGTCTGTCTGTGTCTCTGTGTCTCTGTGTCTCTCTCTCTGTGTCTCTGTGTCTGTCTCTCTGTGTCTGTCTCTCTGTGTCTGTCTCTCTGTGTCTGTCTCTCTGTGTCTGTCTCTCTGTGTCTGTCTCTCTGTGTCTGTCTCTCTGTGTCTGTCTCTCTGTGTCTGTCTCTCTGTGTCTGTCTCTCTGTGTCTGTCTCTCTGTGTCTCTCTGTCTGTGTCTCTCTCTCTGTGTCTCTCTCTCTGTGTCTCTCTCTCTCTGTGTCTCTCTCTCTCTGTGTCTCTCTCTCTGTCTCTCTCTCTCTGTCTCTCTCTCTCTCTCTCTCTCTCTCTCTCTCTCTCTCGCTCTCTCTCGCTCTCTCTCTCTCTCTCTCTCTCTCTCTCACTCTCTCTCTCTGTCCCTCTCTCTCACTCTCTCTCTCTCTCTCTCTCTCTCTCTCTCTCTCTCTCTCTCTAACTCTGTCATGGTCCTGACCGTGAAAGTGGGGTACACCATCCTGGAAGTGGGGGATCTCTGGGTCACTCCTGGAAGATCGATCAGCTGTCTCTGTGCCAAGGGCTTGTTCGAGAGACTGTGTGAGGCTATACTACTACTACAACTACTACTACTACTACTACAAGAACAAGAACAACGTGTTGCAAAAAATTTCTCATGTTTTACTTCATTTTACATTATCATTGACACTCACAGATATGTATATACGAGGTATATACAATATGCTTATGTAGGATGGGGCCTCTGCACTGGGCCATGCTATGAGAGGGTGTAGGGGAGCCCGGAATTATGGCGAAACGCAATCCTTATCCTTGTGTCGTAGAGGCGACCAGGGTTGCGTCAGGAAGGGCGTCCAGCATAAAACCTATGCCAAAAAATCAGTATGCGGATCATAACGGATGATCCGCTGTGGCGACCCCTAACAGGAGCAGCCGAAAGACGAACAACAACAACATACAATATGCTTATGAAGTACAACATGCTGTGTTTTGATTAAACCCATCAGCAAAGTGACAGGTTGGCACACCTAGTGTTATTGGAAGAGTTCAAGACAGTTGTTCACCACCATCTCAGATCATCCCTCATCCAAAACCATGACTTTTTTACCTCCTCACCTGCCAACCCCAAGCCCACCTCCTTCCAAAGTTACAGTTTTTCGTTTCCTGACAGTTTCCTTCTATGTGCATCTTGTCCACCCCCATGCATCCTCCATAGCCCTCTCCTCCCCACATCCATTGTTTGTCCAACTCTCCCTCTATTTTGTCCTTCAACCCCACTGTTGGTGGTTCCCCCCTCTCTCTACTCTACTTTTCTTCTGTTACACACCGATTCGTTCAGTGTTCTAGCTCTTCCACGAGCCTCAAATCTGTATACAAAATAGCATCTATATTGCATGACTGTACTTTCAAGATGCTTTGAAAAATTTGCGAGCTGATGTGTGGGAGGGCGGGGGGGGCTCATTTGGGGGTAGGGGTGGTTGTAGCCACCGAACAGAAGCCCTGCATCAAAGGGATGACACTTTTTGATGTAATGTCCTGCTCATGAAACACCAATCCGACAGTTGGCTGAAGAATCAAACCTAGACTAGACTGCTCAAGGCAAGAGTGCCATCCTAATGAGATGGTATTTATGGAGGTCGAGGGGTAAGGGGTGGGGGGAGTAAATTTTGACAGAAACGATCTGCTGTTTACAGCATTATTCATCACCGCACAGTTCATGTAGCAAAGCAAATAAAATATGGCATGAAAGTGAGAGGTGGATAGGAGGAAAGCCAGCCCAAAGGGAAAGCAATACTCCATTCTGCTTCGTCCAGATGCTTCCCATGCTGAGAGTTCAGAGGAGCTGGGTAAACAAGTGGCCTGGTGGAGAATGTCCAATCTGTGGTTGCCTATAGAAAGAAGCTTAGAAATATGGTCAACTCAAGTCCAGCGAGGCTTAAGAGTTTCAGTGAACTTCTAAGCATTGATCACAAAAGAGGACGTGTATAAGCATGACAGCCCTTCCTTGAAGAAGGTTCTTCACATTACAGTGTAGTGTCACAGTAGTCAAGTACCTACGGAGGGTGTTAGAAAGTCTTTGATGCTATGCTATATATGTGAACGCTTTACTGCTTTACTTTTGAATGTTTTCTTGCAATCTGTTGATGCCATGCTGGTGTAATACGATTCTGTAATTCTTACCTTTTTTTTCTATAATCTCCACCAGAAAGGGAGGAGAACTTTCGTTTTTTTTGGCTTACTGGTGCCTCGTGTGTGAGAGTTGGTTGCCACAATGTTTGCCTTGATTAAATTGTTGTGCAGTAAAGGAGTTTCGGTGTCTCACCCTGTCTGAACCGTTTGATCACAGCATTTTTCCTGGATCCACTGTTCTCTATCATTCCCGTACTTGCTCTCCTTACTGTAGGATTCCAGAGCCTACGTTTCAGAGAGTCTCCGTGCACCCCCCCCCCCCCCCCGCAGGACTCTACCAAACCAACTTTTTTATAATGTTCCTTTGATGGTCCTATTACACATTTGAGATGTTAACAAAAAAAAAATTCCTGGCACTCTGGCGATATTCACGATGGCGTCCAAAATGGGCACCAAAATGGGTAAAATCATAGAATACGGTATATAACATCTCAAAAATGTGGCAAATTGGAAAAATAATCATTGCAATTTGGTTCCTGATCATTAATTACTAGTTTCTGATAATTGGGCTTTGTTGCCATTTTTAAAAATCCAAGATGGCGTCCAAAATATGCAAAATCATAGAAAATTATATATAACAGCCAAAAACTGACAAAATTGTTCACTGGAATAATGTGTTTCTCATCATTAGTAGCTAATACCTAATGATTGAATTTTGTTACAATGCTTAAATTCCAAGATGACATCCAAAATTCCACCACAATAGGAAAAATCATATAAAATTGTATATAACAGCCTGAAACTAAGAATAATATACAGTAAATTAATATTTGGATTAATTGTAATATATGTTCCTGATTATTAGAAACTAATAAGCCTATGTGGTAATTTATGTTTTGTTGCCATTCATAAAATCCAAGATGGAGTTAAAAATGGTTTTTAAAATGGTAAAATCATCGTAAATATCAAATGTCAGCTTCAAATAATCATTAATGTAATAATAATAGAGGGACAGAACCATGGAATATTCGTCTTGCAATTCTTATCAAGGATGTTTATGATTGTTATCGTACATGGAGTTGAAGATGGCGGACAATTTGAAAGCCAGAAAACACACACCCACACCACCCCCCCCCCCCAACACACACCCACACCCTGATGCACTTTGAATATTTTCATACACTCAGGTATTATGTGTACTAATCCTTTTTATGTGTATTTTTTTTATCTTTCCAGGTTAGATTAGCTAGCTTAGCAAGACCGTAACTCGTCAAGATCAAGATCACAAGTCAAGATGTCAGACAAGCAAGAAATAGTTTAATGTAATTGTCAAAAGAAAGTTGTTGAAATGGAAAGAAAATGCAAATGGGAACATTGTTTCATTCATATGTCTGGAATAAAAAGCATGGATCGTTCACATATTTTTCAGACTTGACGAACCCAAATGATACATTGGCACTTCTCAAAAATATACTGGATCGTCGCTTAGCTGAACCACCAGGTTCTTCATATCGAATGGCAGATATGTCAGGGAATTCTTGATGAATTCCAGGAGAACGAGGGCCATCACCGAGGATGTTACCAAAGATTTACCCTGAACCTACAAAGGTTAACAGCTTGTGAACCATCTACCAGGCAAGAAGGAAGGGTAAAGCGCAAGAAAGCATCAGAAAGGATCATTTTTGAACCTGATTGTATTTTCTGCAATACTGAAGGCCAAATTCATGTGAAAAAGGCAAGCATCGACACAAAGGAAGGCACCTCTTCACTTGAACGTGATGGATGGCAGAAAGTGCTGCAAATAGCAGAAGAGAACAATCATGAGTGGCTCTTAAGGTGAATCCGAGGATTTGATTTGTTTGCAGCAAAAGCCCAATACCACCCAAAATGCAGAAAGCAGTATACAGCCAATTATGAGAAATTAGTAACTAATGATCGGGAACCAAATCCCAATGATTATTTTTCCAATTTGCCACATTTTTGAGATGTTATATACCGTATTCTATGATTTTACCCATTTTGGACGCCATCTTGAATATCGCCAGAGTGCCGGGAATTTTTTTTTGTTAACGTCTCAAATGTGTAATAGGACCATAAAACGAAGAGTTTGGCCGGGGCTTAGGTGTTTTTCTGTTAGACAGGCTCACTCCTCGACCATTAAGCAAGATCAAGTGAAGTGTATCTGTTCTGTTTTGCTTCGCAAAAATGGCCCCTTTTACGAGTGAGAGATTCAGGGTAAGTTTTAATATAACTTTCCTTAAATATCAAGGTATTCTAATTATTCAGAGCTTCAATTAATGAGTCTATTGATGTTTCATCACCTGACGACAGAAGCGGTGGGCTTCGAAATCGGTTAGAGGTAGATGGAGCAACCGTAGACCAGTCAAATCCCCAATGCAGCGTTGGAGGTTCCTGCGGCGAAAAAGAAAGGCAAACAGCAGGCTTAAACAACTGTAATTGCTGCCAGAGAATGTGCATTTTCGCCAGACGACATGAAAATTGATAAACAATCCTTTCTACATACCGAGAAAGGTTCTACATGGATCGACCCGTGGCGACAGGAAGTTAAGCTTAAGGACTTCGAACATGACGAGCAGATCAAAAATGCTATGCAGCGCCATACTCATTACTACATTAAATGGGAAAGATTTAGTTACATGTGGTATGGTGACAGATGGGTAAATGGCGGTTTACCAAACAAGCGAGGTCAGGTTGGTCGACTTAAACGTGAAGTTTGGTGGCATCCCAAAAAACAAGGCAGAGATGAGCTCTTAAAGGACAGGGCTTTATGGAATTACGATACTTCCCATACGCTTACTATGAGGAATGGTATGTACTGGGTTTTCTGCAGAAAGTTGGGTATCCTGGATCCGAACCTCGACCCCAGGACTCAAGGTGCGGTGAACACTAAATGGCTGACACAAACCAACAGGTCGAGTGGGATCGTGGCGAATAGAGACCAGGTTCATGCAGTTGCTGGCTACATTCAATGGTTTTCCGAAAACAGAGCCTCTAAAATGCCGTGGGTGAGAGTTCTCTACCGGGTTAAATTCATTTTTTATGGTGAAAGAGTTATTCCAGCTACAAGTTAATACTTCCAATTGTTGTCTCTTTGAAGTGCCAGGTGTGCTCTAATCTGCAGCAAAGTGCTGCTGTATCGTGAATTGGATACCAGTCTTCGACGTTCTTGTGAGGAAGTGATGACAACTAGTGAAGCTTGGAAAACTGTAAATGCTCCTTTAATCACTATTGGAACAGGATCTCCAATCACTATTGGATCCAATCACTATTGGAACAGGAAAAGGTGGTTTGATAGAGTCCTGGGGGGGGGCGAGGGGGGTGCACGGATACCCTCCGAAGATGCGCCCCTGCAGTTACAAGGGTATCCTTCATTCCAACAACCCAAGTCATGGCAATGCAACTATAAACCAATAACACCTACTGTATATTGGCCAATTGTTTGAAGACATGTTCTTTCCTAGTGTGTGCCAAAGGTTTACTGGTATTACAGATAACAATGTAATGATCCATCAAGATATTAGGAATTAAAATGGTAAAATGTCGACATAAACCTCTTAAAAAAAACTTCGCCGATCCCATAAAAAATGATATAATAATAAGTTGTTCTTCTTTCGGCTGCTCCCGTTAGGGGTCGCCACAGCGGATCATCTGTTATGATCCGCATAGTGATTTGGCACAGGTTTTACGCCGGATGCCCTTCCTGACGCAACCCTGGTCGCCTCTTTCGACACAGGGAATAAGGAGTAGGTTTCACCATGATTCCGGGCTGCCCCACGTCTCATACCACGGCCCAGTGCAGAGTACCCGTCCTCAAGCGATCCTCCAACCCAAGCCTCCGAGTAGCCGGATTACAGGCGCACGCCACTAAGCCCGGTGATATAATAATAAGTAGAATGGTAAAATATATCCCACCCACCTGCAATGCCCCCTCTTCTTAATAATGAGTTCGCTTGCAAGGAACTTCAACATAGATGGAGGCCATTTAAGGCCTATCAAGCCTGCACTATAGTTTCCAACTTATGGTTGATTGTCTGTGCTCTATCCTTTTGAATGCTAAGCATCAAGGAAGGAATCAGCACATACCATTTTAAAAGTCTTTGGTATGCCTCGGCTGGGGTTTGAACCACCGACCTCCCAGACTCAGACCGGATGCTCTAACCATGCAATCACCGAGTCTGATCAAATTTGATGGATGGTATCTTCCTTCTCTCCCCTTCCCCTACCCTTATCATCTTATAAGTCACAACCCCATATCATTTTCTCCTTCCACACTTCTTCACTCACTGTCAACAACACTTTTCCCTTCACTTATCTTTCATTTCTCAATTTACTCGCTCCCCAGGCCATTTGCACATGCAATTGATAATGTTGACGATGGGTCTTTACCATTTAAAGGAACAGCAAAGACCAATACATCAACATTGGGACAGGAATGGATTTCAATATCATATCAACATTGCAACAGGAATGGATTTGCAATACCAAATCAAGAATGAAACAGGAATGGATTTGCATTTTGACATCAACATTGCAACAGGAATGGATTTGTTATACCATATCACCATGAGAACAGGAATAGATTTACAATATCATATCATCACCAGAACAGGAATGTATTTCAATATTACATCACTAATAGAACAGCAATTGATTTGCAATATCACATCAACATTGGACCAGGAATGGATTTGCATTCCGACGTCAACATTGCAACAGGAATGGATTTGCAAATATCACATAAATTTTGAAACAGGAATGGATTTGCAATATCACATCACCATTGAAACAGGAATGGATTTATAATATCACATCACCATTGAAACATGAATGGATTTGCAATGTCACATCAGTATTGAAACAGAAATGTATTTGCAATATCATATCATGATGAGAACAGGAATGGATTTGCAAAATCATATCATAATTGAAACAGGAATGGACATGTAATATCACATTAACATTGAAACCAGAATGGATTTGCATTATCACATCAATATTAAAACAGGAATACATTTGCAACATCACATTAACATTGCAATAGGAATGGATTTGCAATACCATATCACCACGAGAACAGAAATGGATTTCAATATCAGATCACTAATAGAACAGCAATTGATTTGCAATATCACATGAACATTGCAACAGGAATGGATTTGCAAATATCACATGAATTTTGAAACAGGAATGGATTTGCAATGTCATATCACTATTTTAATAGGAATAGATTTCAATATCACATCAACATTGGACCAGGAATGGATTTGCAAGATCACATCAACATTGGACCAGGAATGGATTTGCAAGATCACATCAACATTGGACCAGGAATGGATTTGCAAGATCACATCAACATTAAAACAGGAATGGATTTGTAATGTCATATCACGATTGGAACACAAATGCATTTGCAATATCAAATCAACATTGACACAGGAATGGATTTTCAACATCACATCAATGTTGAAACAGAAATGGATTTGTATTACGACGTCAACATTGGACCAGGAATGGATTTGAAAAATCACATCAATATTGAAACCGGAATGGATTTTCATCATCACATTGACACAGGAACGGATTTGAAAAATCACATCAATATTGAAACCGGAATGGATGTGAAATATCATATCACAATTAGAACAGGAATGGATTTGCAATGTCGCTTCATCCTTGCAACTGGAATGTACTTGCATTTATCACATCAACATTGAATCAGGAATGTATTTTCAATATCATATCAATATTGAAACAGGAATGGACATGCAATATCACATCGATATTAAAACAGCAATGGATTTGCAATATCACATCAACATTGAAACAGGAATGGATTTACAATATCATATCAACATTGCAACAGGAATGGATTCGCAATGTCGCTTCATCCTTGCAACAGGAATGGACTTGCAATATCACATCAACATTGAAACAGAAATTGATTTGCAATATCATATCAATATTGAAACAGGAATGGATTTTCATCATCACATCAACATTCAAACAGGAATGGACTTGCAATATCACATCAACATTGAAACAGGAATGGATTTACAATATCATATCAATATTGAAACCGGAATGGATTTTCATCATCACATCAACATTCAAACAGGAATGGACTTGCAATATCACATCAACATTGAAACAGAAATTGATTTGCAATATCATATCAATATTGAAACAGGAATGGATTTTCATCATCACATCAACATTCAAACAGGAATGGACTTGCAATATCACATCAACATTGAAACAGGAATGGATTTACAATATCATATCAATATTGAAACCGGAATGGATTTTCATCATCACATCAACATTCAAACAGGAATGGACTTGCAATATCATATCAACATTAAAACAGAAATTGATTTGCAATATCACATCAATATTAAAACCGGAATGGATTTTCAACATCACATCAGTATTGAAAGAGAAATGGATTTGTATTATGACGTCAACATTGCAACAGGAATGGATTTCCAATCTCATATTACTCTTGGAACAGGAATGGATTTGCAATATCACATCAACATTGAAACAAGAATGGATTTGCAATATCAAACCAACATTGAAACAGGAATGGATTTGCAATATCACATCAACATTGAAACAAGAATGGATTTGCAATATCAAACCAACATTGAAACAGGAATGGATTTGCAATATCAAACCAACATTGAAACAGGAATGGATTTGCAATATCACATCAACATTGAAAGAAGAATGGATTTGCAATCTCACATCAACATTGAAACAGGAATGGATTTGCAATATCAAACCAACATTGAAACAGGAATGGATTTGCAATATCACATCAACATTGAAAGAAGAATGGATTTGCAATCTCACATCAACATTGAAACAGGAATGGATTTGCAATCTCACATCAACATTGAAACAGGAATGGATTTGCAATATCAAACCAACATTGAAACAGAAATTGATTTGCAATATCACATCAACATTGAAACAGGAATGGATTTGCAATATCAAACCAACATTGCAACAGGAATGGACTTGCAATATCATATCAACATTAAAACAGAAATTGATTTGCAATATCACATCAACATTAAAACCAGAATGGATTTTCAACATCACATCAATATCAAAACAGGAATGGATTTGCAACATCACATCAATATTGCAATAGGAATGGACTTGCAACATCACGTCAATATTGAAACAGAAATGGATTTGTTTTATGATGTCAACATTGCAACAGCAATTGATTTGCAATATCACATCAACATTGGACCAGGAATGGATTTGAAAAATCACATCAATATTGAAACCGGAATGGATTTTCATCATCACATCAACATTGAAACAGGAAAGGATTTGAAATATCATATCACTATTAGAACAGGAATGGATTTGAAATATCATATCACGATTAGAACAGGAATGGATTTGAAATATCATATCACTATTAGAACAGGAATGGATTTGAAATATCATATCATGATTAGAACAGGAATGGATTTGAAATATCATATCACTATTAGAACAGGAATGGATTTGAAATATCATATCACGATTAGAACAGGAATGGATTTGAAATATCACATCACTATTAGAACAGGAACGGATTTGAAATATCATATCACGATTAGAACAGGAATGGATTTGAAATATCACATCACTATTAGAACAGGAATGGATTTGAAATATCACATCACGATTAAAACAGGAATGGATTTGAAATATCACATCACTATTAGAACAGGAATGGATTTGAAATATCACATCACTATTAGAACAGGAATGGATTTGAAATATCATATCACTATTAGAACAGGAATGGATTTGAAATATCATATCACGATTAGAACAGGAATGGATTTGAAATATCACATCACTATTAGAACAGGAATGGATTTGAAATATCATATCACGATTAGAACAGGAATGGATTTGAAATATCACATCACTATTAGAACAGGAATGGATTTGAAATATCACATCACGATTAGAACAGGAATGGATTTGAAATATCACATCACTATTAGAACAGGAATGGATTTGAAATATCACATCACTATTAGAACAGGAATGGATTTGCAATTCCACAGCAACATTGAAATAGGAATGGACTTGCAACATCACATCAATATTGAAACAGAAAGGTATTTGAAATACCACATCAATATTGAAACAGAAATGGATTTGTATTATGATGTCAACATTGTAACAGGAATAGATATGCAATATCACATCAATATTAAAACACAAATTGATTTGCAATATCATATTACTATTGGAACAGGAATGGATTTGCAATATCACATCACTATTAGAACAGGAATGGATTTGAAATATCATATCACTATTAGAACAGGAATGGATTTGAAATATCATATCACGATTAGAACAGGAATGGATTTGAAATATCACATCACTATTAGAACAGGAATGGATTTGAAATATCATATCACGATTAGAACAGGAATGGATTTGAAATATCACATCACTATTAGAACAGGAATGGATTTGAAATATCACATCACGATTAGAACAGGAATGGATTTGAAATATCACATCACTATTAGAACAGGAATGGATTTGAAATATCACATCACTATTAGAACAGGAATGGATTTGCAATTCCACAGCAACATTGAAATAGGAATGGACTTGCAACATCACATCAATATTGAAACAGAAAGGTATTTGAAATACCACATCAATATTGAAACAGAAATGGATTTGTATTATGATGTCAACATTGTAACAGGAATAGATATGCAATATCACATCAATATTAAAACAGAAATTGATTTGCAATATCATATTACTATTGGAACAGGAATGGATTTGCAATATCACATCACTATTAGAACAGGAATGGATTTGAAATATCATATCACGATTAGAACAGGAATGGATTTGAAATATCACATCACTATTAGAACAGGAATGGATTTGAAATATCATATCACGATTAGAACAGGAATGGATTTGAAATATCACATCACTATTAGAACAGGAATGGATTTGAAATATCACATCACGATTAGAACAGGAATGGATTTGAAATATCACATCACTATTAGAACAGGAATGGATTTGAAATATCACATCACTATTAGAACAGGAATGGATTTGCAATTCCACAGCAACATTGAAATAGGAATGGACTTGCAACATCACATCAATATTGAAACAGAAAGGTATTTGAAATACCACATCAATATTGAAACAGAAATGGATTTGTATTATGATGTCAACATTGTAACAGGAATAGATATGCAATATCACATCAATATTAAAACAGAAATTGATTTGCAATATCATATTACTATTGGAACAGGAATGGATTTGCAATATCACATCAATAATGACACAGGAATGCATTTGAAAAATCACATCAATATTGAAACAGGAATGGATTTGCAATATCCCATCAACATTGAAACAGGAATGGATTTACAATATCATATCACGATTGAAACAGGAATAGATTTGCAGTGTCACATCAATATTGAAACAGGAATGGATTTGCAACATCACATCAACATTGCAATAGGAATGGACTTGCAACATCACATCAGTATTGAAATAGAAATGGATTTGTATTATGACATCAACATTGTAACAGGAATAGATATGCAATATCACATCAATATTAAAACAGAAATTGATTTGCAATATCATATTACTATTGGAACAGGAATGGATTTGCAATATCACATCAATAATGACACAGGAATGCATTTGAAAAATCACATCAATATTGAAACAGGAATGGATTTGCAATATCCCATCAACATTGAAACAGGAATGGATTTACAATATCATATCACGATTGAAACAGGAATAGATTTGCAGTGTCACATCAATATTGAAACAGGAATGGATTTGCAACATCACATCAACATTGCAATAGGAATGGACTTGCAACATCACATCAGTATTGAAATAGAAATGGATTTGTATTATGACGTCAACATTGCAACAGCAATTGATTTGCAATATCACATCAATATTGAAACCGGAATGGATTTTCATCATCACATTGACACAGGAACAGATTTGAACTAGAACGGGCACTCATAGAGCGCATACCTTCGCCGCCACTACTTTTTTGTTCTTGGTATGAGTGTGGGGAACTGGTTTCATATGAATGGTCTTATGACACAAACCACATATCTATAATGTCATGACCCCCCCCCCCGACTTTCGGGGGCTACGGACTAAACAAAAATCAACTCACGTCATTTTGGCGAGTCTTCACTCGCAAGCTCGGTGAATACAACGTTTCAACAAGAGAAGGTAATCTCGTTTGATGCTGGTTTCATGCAAATCGAATAAGAATTGACTGAGTTATGCCAAAAACCGCATATTTTTCAAGGGCGTGACCCTCCCCCCCTCAAAATTTTACCCCAACCGGTGACATGTGTTACGACGTCATTGTGTCACAAGATTGGGCATTAAATTCTGAACATTTTGGTGCTGGGTTCATGTAAAGCGGACAAGAATTGACCGCGTTATGACAAAAACCGCATATTTTTCAAGGTCGTGACCCCCCTGACCTTTGACCCCTAACCGGTAACAAGAGTATGGGCGTCATTGTGTCATATTGCATATCACAAGATGAGGCGTTGAATTCTGAACATTTTGGCATTAGTTGCATGCAAATTGAATAAAAATTGACCGTGTTATTGTAAAAAGACGATTTTGACCTTTTCGTGACCTTGACCTTTGACCCGAACGATCCCAAAATCGAATCGAATGCTTCCTGGCTAATAACCAATCATCCCACCAAATTTCATGCAATTCGGTTTAATACTTTTTGAGTTATACGAATCACAAGATTACAAATAAATAAATAAATAAATAAATACACGCCGACCAAAACATAACCTTTCGCAGAATGTGAAGGTAAAAATGACATAAATATTGAAACCAGAATGGACTTTAATCACATCAACATTGAAACAGGAATGGATTTGAAATATCATATCACTATTAGAACAGGAATGGATTTGCAATTTCACAGCAACATTGAAATAGGAATGGACTTGCAACATCACATCAATATTGAAACAGAAAGGTATTTGAAATACCACATCAATATTGAAACAGAAATGGATTTGTATTATGATGTCAACATTGTAACAGGAATAGATATGCAACATCACATCAATATTGAAACAGGAATTGATTTGCAATATCATATTACAATTGGAACAGGAATGGATTTGCAATATCATACCAATAATGACACAGGAATGGATTTGAAAAATCACATCAATATTGACACAGGAATGGATTTGCAAGATTACATCAACATTGCAACAGGAATGGATTTCCAATGTCATATTACTATTGGAACAGAAATGGATTTGCAACATCACATCAATATTGAAACAGAAATGGATTTGTATTATGATGTCAACATTGTAACAGGAATATCATGCAATATCACATCAATATTAAAACAGAAATTGATTTGCAATATCATATTACTATTGGAACAGGAATGGATTTGCAAGATCACATCAACATTGAAACAGGAATGGATTTACAATATCATACCAATAATGACACAGGAATGGATTTGAAAAATCACATCAATATTGACACAGGAATGGATTTGCAATATCATACCAATAATGACACAGGAATGGATTTGAAAAATCACATCAATATTGACACAGGAATGGATTCGCAAGATCACATCAACATTGCAACAGGAATGGATTTCCAATGTCATATTACTATTGGAACAGAAATGGATTTGCAACATCACATCAATATTGAAACAGAAATGGATTTGTATTATGATGTCAACATTGTAACAGGAATAGATATGCAATATCACATCAACATTGAAACAGGAATGGATTTACAATATCATACCAATAATGACACAGGAATGGATTTGAAAAATCACATCAATATTGACACAGGAATGGATTTGCAATATGACATCAACATTGATACCAGAATATATTTTCAACATCACATCAACATTGGAACAGGAATGGATTTGCTATTTCACATGCATGCAAACCGGAATGCATTTGCATTTTGACATCAACATTGCAACAGGAGACCAACTCCAGCACCTGCTGAACATTCCTGACCAATAAATGCATACTTTCTGAAAAATACCTAACGGTATAGATCCTCAAAAGGCTGTGTGGACATATCAAATGCAGAGGATTACTTTTTTGAGTGACAATTTTACAGGTGAAAATTTCACGAAAACTTATTTGCACAAACACGGTCCAGCTCGCGTGTTGTCGTGTGTCGGGCCTTTCAAGCAATATGTAAAGTAAATTGCTTTCATATAAACCATGTCTAAGGGATATTTACACTCTTTATTTTATTTATTTTTTACTGCTGAGAATTGTTTTCCCAAAACCATGAAACCTCGCATCCTGAATCTTTGCATGCTTACCAAGGGAACTCCAAGGGAGTACGTGAATGTAAACTAGTATTTGGGTGATTTTAAACACTCCTTTAGAAGAGAATAAACGGCTTACCTTCATGAAAGGCTTATCCTTGGTCAACAGATAGAAAGGCGGTTATGAAATTTTTAAAAGAGAGTGGGAAATCCATATAGTTTTATAGATTACCAAAAGGCACCTTCGTTCACTGCTATTATGCCTGGGCGCATGGTGTTTATAGAGCACCGTGGCTCTGAAAATGCCATAAAACTTAAGAGGAAGAATAACAAGATCCCTCCTCCATATTCACCGAAGCGATGGGTGGAATTTGCTCGCTACGGGTGGTATTTTGAGAGAGATCTGTGGTGCGGCCCCACGGTGTTCATACAAATCTTTTTATGATGCGGCAGTGCTGCGAGTGAGCGACATGCTAAGGTGACGTGAACAATAAGGTATTACGTATGCAGTTGTCACGTGTGCTATTCTGCGCTTCATACAGCGTTAATACACTGGCAAAAAAAAAAAAAAAGTGTGTGTGAGAGAGAGAGAGAGAGAGAGAGAGACAGAGAGAGAGAGAGACAGAGAGAGAGAGACAGAGAGAGAGAGACAGAGAGAGAGACAGAGAGAGAGAGACAGAGAGAGAGAGACAGAGAGAGAGAGACAGAGAGAGAGAGACAGAGAGACAGAGAGAGAGAGACAGAGAGACAGAGAGAGAGAGACAGAGAGACAGAGAGACAGAGAGACAGAGAGACAGAGAGACAGAGAGACAGAGAGACAGAGAGACAGAGAGACAGAGAGACAGAGAGACAGAGAGACAGAGAGACAGAGAGACAGAGAGACAGAGAGACAGAGAGACAGAGAGACAGAGAGACAGAGAGACAGAGAGAGAGAGAGAGAGAGAGAGAGAGAGAGAGAGAGAGAGAGAGAGAGAGAGAGAGAGAGACAGAGACAGAGACAGACACAGAGAGAGAGAGACAGAGAGAGACACAGAGACAGAGAGAGACACAGAGAGACACAGAGAGACAGAGACAGAGACACAGAGACAGAGACACAGAGAGACAGAGACAGAGACACAGAGACACAGAGAGACACAGAGAGACACAGAGAGACACAGAGAGAAACAGAGAGAAACAGAGAGAAACAGAGAGAAACAGAGAGAAACAGAGAGACAGAGAGAGACAGAGAGTGACAGAGAGAGACAGAGAGAGACAGAGAGAGACAGAGAGAGACAGAGAGAGACAGAGAGAGACAGAGAGAGACAGAGAGAGACAGAGAGAGACAGAGAGAGACAGAGAGAGACAGAGAGAGACAGAGAGAGACAGAGAGACAGAGAGACAGAGAGAGACAGACAGTGTGTGTGTGTGTGTGTGTGTGTGTGTGTGTGTGTGTGTGTGTGTGTGTGTGTGTGTGTGTGTGTGTGTGTGTGTGTGCACGCTGATTGTTTTCTCCATTCGTGGGTTTCAGGAGGTGTAACGGAGTCCTCTTAGGACTCAAAGTATCCATCTTCGCTTCGGTAAGGGATCACTATTCGGTAAGGGTACAGTTCATGGACCAAGTTGTTGATGTTGTTGTGTGTGTGTGTGTTGATGTGTGTATGTGTGTATGTGTGTATGTGTGTATGTGTGTATGTGTGTATGTGTGTATGTGTGTATGTGTGTATGGGTGTATGTGGGTATGTGTGGAGGTGCGTATGTGTGTATGTGTGTATGTGTGTATGTATGTATGTGTGTATGTGTGTATGTGTGTATGGGTATGTGCATATGTGTGTATGTGTGTATGTGTGTGTGTGTATGTGTGTATGTGTGTATGTGTGTATGTGTGTATGTGTGTATGTGTGTATGTGTGTATGTGTGTATGTGTGTGTGTGTGTGTGTGTGTGTGTGTGTGTGTGTATGTGTGTGTATATGTGTGTATATGTGTGTATGTATGTGTGTATATGTGTGTATATGTGTGTATATGTGTGTGTGTGTGTGTGTGTGTGTGTGTGTGTGTGTGTGTGTGTGTGTGTGTGTGTGTGTGTGTGTGTGTGTGTGTGTGTGTGTGTGTGTGTGTGTGTGTGTGTGTGTGTGTGTGTGTGTGTGTGTGTGTGTGTGTGTGTGTGTGTGTGTGTGTGTGTGTGAGAGTGATAAAGCATGACATTCTCTCTGCTAACTTCCCAACACCCACCCCTCTCTCTCTCTCTCTCATTGTCCCATCCTCGATCAACCCCCTCCTAATACAGGACAGCACCCTCCTACCACACCTCCCTCTTCCCCTCCTCCACTGCCAACTCCTCCAATTTCCCACATCACAGTCTCCTCCTATCTTAATCACCCCCTATAGTGCTATACGCTCAATCGCCAGCCTACCCCTTCCCCATGCAGTACTCCTTTCCTTCCTTTCATCTTACACCCCATTATCTCCAATCATCTCCATCTCCTCTTCGAGTGAGCTATACATTATGCAGTCCCTTCTACTCTCATCTTTCCTTCAGATCTCCATGTATCTATTTTTCCCTCCACAACCAAAGATGAAGAAGGTTTTGTTTTCACCCCTTTCTGTCTGTTTGTTACTTGGTGGTGGAGGGAAAAATAGATACATGGAGATCTGAAGGAAAGATGAGAGTAGAAGGGTCGAAGATTTTTCAAGTATATTGGTTTGTCGATTTTGTTATTCTGTCTGTCTTTCTGTCTGTCTGTTTGTCGCGTACAGATCACAATTTTAACCTTATCTTCATGAAACTTCACCACATGGTAGAGTTTGACATAAGGAAGAAGCCTATTGTTTTTGAGGTCAAAAGGTCAACATAAGCCAAAGGTCACCAACTTAGGTGAGCTTTCTAAAATCCTCAATTTTCATCCCATTCACTTGAAATTTGAACAGGATTTATATTTCAGGTCAATGAATTCAACGAGCCAATTATTTCTGAGGTCAGGTCAGGTCAGGTATGGGAGCATGCACCAGAGCAGTACGTCGCTGCATCCACTTTCCGCCGGTACTCCAGGGGCCTCCGTCTGGCCATCCCCCAGGCAGATGGCTGGCCCATCCAAGTCTCCTTGAGATGCCGATCAACCTGCTGCAACCACATGGCACGTGGTCGGCCCATTGGCCTCCTCTACTCATGAGACTCCCTCGCTGAGAGAAACTGGTGAGTGAGCAGGATCAGCGTCAGGAAAACAAGCCACATGTCCATACAGCCGCATCTGACGCTCACGGACTATGCAGGTAACAAATCTCATTTGAGTCTCTCTCAGCAACCGCTCATTCGACACAAAGTCCGACCAACGATTGCCAAGGATTCTCCGAAGAGACCTGGTATCAAAGGAATTCAGTCTCTGTCTCAGATCCTTGGTCAGAATCCAAGTCTCATATCCATAGAGCAAAACTTGAAGCACCAAGGACCTGAAAACTCAGATTTCGTCCTCCTGCACAGGTACCGGCAGCGCCACACCCCATGATCCAGTGAATCCATGACTCCCCAGGCCCGACCCAGACGTCTATTGACCTCTGACTCACAGTCAGCAGAGACATGAATATCACTGCCAAGGTAAGTGAATCTCTCCATGACCTCAGCATCCTCACCACAAACAGGCACAGACAGGACAGCAGCATCCAAGATGTCATTGAAAGCCTGGATCTTAATTTTGACTCAGGAAGCCCGTAATCCCAGCAGCTCCAACTCCTCCTTCAGCACCTTGAAGGCCCCCAAAAGGATATCTAAAGTCTCCGCAAAGATGACTGCATCAGCGGCGAAATCAAGGTCAGAGATCTTGACATTCCTAAACGATGCACCGCAGCTTGATCTCTCCGACATCCTCCCTAGAATCCAGTCCATACAAGTGCTGAAAAGTGTGGGGGCAAGTACACTTCAGTAACAACTTGAAATAAGTCAGAGATGGTACCACCACATCTCACAGCACTCTCAGTACCAGAGTAAAGTTCAGACATCAGATCGATCTGTTTTGGTGGCACCTCACGAAGACCAAGAATCCTCCAGAGGGCATCCCGATTCACTGAATCGAATACTGTACAGAGATCAACAAAGGCTGCAAGCAGCCCATGCCGAAACTCTCGTCTGCGTTCGGTGAGGACACGAAGAGCAAGGATACGGTCAATCGTTGACCTCTTTGGTGTAAAGCCTGACTGCTCTGGACACTGGTGTTCAAGCAGATGGTGGTGAACCCTATCAAAAATTATCCGATCAAAGACCTTGCCCGGCACTGAGAGCAGCGTCACCCCTCGGTAGTTGTTGCAGTCTTGGCGATCACCCTTCCCTTTACAGAGAGGGACAACAAGGCCCCTCTTCCAATCAGTTTGGATGATGCCTGTGTTCCAGGCAGAGCACAGAACTGCATGCAATGACATGAGTAGAGCATTTCCACCAGCCTTGAGAAGTTCAGCATGGATGCCACAGATCCCTGGAGCTTTACCCCATTTCAACCGGTTCACCGTAGCCTATGTTTCCACAAGCGAAGGTGGACCACAGTTGATTGGAGGATCAGCAACAGGGATTGTAACACCACTGACGTCCAACTTGGCAGCTGGGGGATCAGCCTGGTACAACCGCTCAAAGTAACCGGCCCAGCGGGCCTTCACTTCGGACACCTCTGTCAAGAGCCTACCACCCTCTACTCTAACTGCAGTACACTGAGGGATGGGCTTAGATGAACACAATGTGCGAATTCCCCTGTAAGCGGGACGAGAATCACCTGTCCACAGGTGTTGCTCTACCCCCTCATAGATTCCTCGCACATAGGCCTCCTTTTCCACCCTGAGTGCATGTACAGTTTTATAGCTCAGCTCTGCCATTCAGCCTGGCCCTGCGACTCTGGTCAATGGTATCCAGTGTCCCTTGAGAGACAAAATTATTCTTTGCCCTACGGTGAGTTCCAAGACATCCACCAGCAACATCAAGGAAGGTGGTCTTGAAGGCACTCCACAACTCTTCAGGATCCCCCAAAGCACCCAGACCCCACAAATCTCCACTCCGCTTGTTAGCAAACTCCTCAGCTACCCTCACATCCTTGAGCTTGCCAACATCCAGCCGAGGCTGGGATGGTACCATTCTTCTGGATTTAAAGTGCAACTTCAGAGTTGTTACAACAAGCCGGTGGTCAGTATTGAGGAACTGAGCACTCCGGTAGACCCTGCAGTTCTAGATCATCCTCCAGCGAGCATCAAGGAGGACATGGTCAATCTCCTTTGCCACACCGCCAGCGTTGGAATACCAAGTCCAGCGATGAGCTTGTGTGCGCTGAAACCATGAACCAACCACCCTAATTCCATGACTTCTAGCAAAGTCAAGGAACTTAGTGCTGTTCTGGTTCATAGTTCCTGACCCATGGTGACCAACACACGTCTCATAACCATCCCTATCAGTTCCAGTCGATGCATTGAAATCCCCCACGACTAGAAGTGTATCTTGTCTGGGGCACTGATCAACCACAGACTCGAGTGTGGCGTAGAATGTGTCCTTCACGGTGAGATCACTCGCCTCAGTCGGAGCATAAACAGAGACCAGGGAAATGATACCTAAGGAGTGACGAATCCTTATTCTCATAATACGCTCGTTGACCTGTGTTACCTCAATTATCATTGGAGTCAGCTTATTGGACACAGCTACAGCAACTCCTTGGGTATGGTAACCATCAGAGCGACCAGACCAATAGTCGGTGTAACCACCCACCATGATCTCACCGCAATCCAGTCTCCGAACCTCAGAGAGTGCTGCAATACCGAAGTCCAAACGCTTGAGCTCAGATGATAACAGAGACAGGTGATCATCCCCTCTTAGGGATAGGACATTCCAGGCACCCACCCGAAGGGACCGCCTCAGGTTAACCCAAGGAGACTGCCGTCTGGTGGACGATACCTCAGCACCACTCCAACACACTCTCCCGCAATCTGACCCGGGAATGTTGCCCCATGGTTTCCCTCCTATCATCAACGATTGGGGGTCCCGAAGGCTTTGCCCCAATCCTGTCATCCGGTGAGCTGCCCTGCAAAGTGAAGCTGCACAAGAGGTACTCCCACAGAGTGGGTTTTCAGATTTCTTTGCGTTTTTGTGTTTTGCGGAATGAAGGGTTTTACGGTGGCCGGAGTGCAAATCCTGCCACCAACCTCCTAATAAGAAGTAACCCAAGTGCTCGAGGATGTCCGCAGATACAGTTGGGCACTAGATATGGATGGCCGTTGGCTCACAAGGAGCTCCTCCGTCCCTTGACAGGTTTTGTTTTTAATCCTGCTGGGTGTCCATATCCAAACACCCTCCTCACCAAAAAACCTGGTGAGGGAGACAGTTTAGTCACCAACAACCCGACCATGGAACAGGTTAGTACAGGTTTACATGACAGCTGTAGCAAGTCACAGATCTAATCTGGCCTGACCTGACATTCGAACACTCCGGTAGACTCACCCACCATGATCTTTTTTTCACCAAAATCTCACCCACCATGGAAAGATAAGAACCTTTTAACCTGACTTGTCCGTTTGAGGTCAGCATGGACCAAAAGGTCAACATAGGCCAAAGGTCAACAACGAAGGTGGTATTTATAAAATCCTCAATTTTCATCCTATTGACTTGAAATTTGAAGAGGATTTATATTTCATGTCAATGAATTCAACCACCAAATATTTTGAGGTCAACTTTGACTAAAAGGTCAACATAGGCCAAAGGTCAACAACGAAGGTGGTATTTATAAAAATCCTCAATTTTCATCCCATTGACTTGAAATTTGAAGAGGATTTATATTTCATGTTAATGAATTCAACCACCAAATATTTTTGAGGTCAACTTTGACCAATTGGTCAAAATAGGCTCAAGGTTATCAACAAACGTGGTTTTTCTAAAATCTTCAATTTTTATCAGATCGACTTGACATTTGAACAGGATTATATTTCAGGTCACTGAATTCAAACAACCAATTATTTTTAAGGTCAACATACACCAAAAGGTCAACATAAACCCAAGGTCAACAACTAAAGTGGTATTTCAAAAATCCTCAATTTTCATCAGATTGACTTGAAATTTGTACAGGATTATATTTCAGGTCACTGAATTCAAACAACCAACTATTTTTAAGGTCAACATAGAGCAAAAGGTCAACATAGGCCCAAGGTCAACAACTAAGGGCTATTTCTAAAATCCTCAATTTTCATCTGATTGACTTGAAATTTGAAGAGGATATATATTTTGGGTCACTGAATTCAACCCCCAATTATTTTTAAGGTAAAATTTGTTTTATGGATTTTTCAAGTATCGTGCTCTGCATTATGTCTTCTTCTTGTTATCTTGCCAAAACGAAGTTTTTGCAAGATATGTTAGTCAGCTTGTATGCTTTTTTTGTTTGTTTGTTTGTTTGTTTGTCTGTAATCACGTATAAAAAATTCTGCAGAGCACAGTTATCATTGGAAATTTTTGTAACTTCGCATATCAGAGGCCTATAGAGGTCCCTTTTTTGAAGCTCAAGGTCAAAGGTCAAGGTCACTTTGTCGCAAATCAGGAGAGTCGATGAAACCCTTATTTTATGAGTAATTTTGATCGGATCGTCTTCAAACTTCATAGGAATATAGTTCATGGTCTGGCGCTCACTGATTATTTTTTGGTGGCGATTGGCCTTGACCTTCATATGTTTTTTTTTTTGTTGTTGTTTGTTTTTTTTTGTCTGTAATCATGTATAAATCACTCTGCAGAGCACAGTTATCATTGGAAATTTTTGTAACTTCGCATATCAGAGGCCTATAGAGGTCCCTTTCAGTGCACAAAATTTTGAAGGTCAAGGTCAAAGGTCAAGGTCACTTTGTCGCAAATCAGGGGAGTCGACGAAACCCTTATTTTTTGAGTAATTTTGATCAGATCGTCTTCAAACTTCATGGGAATATAGTTCATGGTCTGGCGCTCAGCTGATTAATTTTTGGTGGCGATTGGCCTTGACCTTCATGGTTAGCGCCTAAGGTCAAACATATTTGACCCCAAGGTCAAATTTTCAAGTTTTGAGGAACCATATTGTGTAGTACCTGAAATTGAACACCTCGATGAGCGCTTTCTAGATATGTCAAGCTTGAGACATTTTGACGTCATTTGGTGACGTTATGAGGCAAATACATATTTTTCATGGTTACTCTGTAGAATGATTCTCATTGGAATCTCCCGTAGGCAGAAATTCCTCAGGAGTTGCTCCTGGTGGATAGCAGCTCTGTTCACCTCAGTGTGTCCTTAAAGAAGTCACACGTGGTCACCTTTTGGCAAGATATGGGTCACACTGCGGGTGACATTGGTGTATTTGTTTGTTTCTCTATTTTTCTGTGTGCAGGATATCTCAAAAAGTTATGGATGGATTCAGATTAAATTTTGTGGACATGTTGGGTGTGTGACAAGGACGAATGGATTCGATTTTGGTGAAGATCCGATTCCGGATCCAACTTCGAGAATTTTTTTAAGTGATTCTTCACCATTGAGAGATAGAGCCAAAACGATGTATAGCATGATATTTCAAAAAGTGTATTGGGCCTGATATGTTCTCGTGGATCAGGCATTATGGGGCGGAGGTATGCACTCTACCGAGCAACCTTCTAGTTAATTCTGTCATGTAGCACATATGTAATCTCATGTAGTCCTTTCAAAGACCTGCGTTCAAAAATTCCATATTATTTGCCCCTCCCCTTTCCCCTTCCCCACTCAGGGTGTGTTGAACAAATTTATTTTCACACGAAAATATAATTATTGCTTTAAATTTCTCTCTTATCCTCATTATATCTCAGAGCAGGAAAAATAAATTTCACCGAAAGGTGTCATCATGTTCGTAATGAAAAGCAAGAGTCGCTCACTTTATAATAAGTGCCCTGGTGTAAAGGCAATAAAACATTTTAAGATGCGATCAATCTAAACTTCATATTCACACTCAGACTTGAAAATATCTTTCATAAATAGCTCGTGAGTCAGCAAGCTTTGGAATGGAGACAGATTGCAGAAATATTTCATACTCGATCCGTTCAATGTTCCCTGGAAGTGTAAAACGATTCGATTGCCTTGGTGAAGGTCTGACAGGTGCACTGGCCTCATGCTGAGGATGCTGGAGGTTCCGCATAAATGGGCTTGTCTAGCCAAGAAGAACCAACCCTGAGAGGTTGGAGGACTGCGATGCCAGTCACGGGCGGATTTGTTTGGGAAGATATGAACCTTTTTCATTCTGCCTCTGAGATCTTCAAACGATGCTCTGTGACCAACAGGGTTTTTACAACAGCAGAATGTGCAGAGTAAACGAAAGGTATGATCAATTACTGGCTTTTACACAACATAATTATTTGGCATTTTCAATCGATACAAGGATTATATTTACCTCCGCCACCAAAGGTGGACGGTGGTTACGTTTTCAACCCTGTCTGTTTGTTTGTTTGTTTGTCTGTGAGCAGGATGAATTGGTTAGATTTTGGTGAAGATCCGAATACTAGAATTATGAAAAGAAAAAACTAAAAAATTGTGATTCTTCACAATTGAAGAGAAGGGACCAAAAAACGATATGCATCATGATATTTCAAAAAGTTGTGGACGAGTTATGACAAAACGAGGTGGTGCATTGGTTAGGTGACAAGAACAAGCCGATTTGATTTTGGTTAAGGTTCAGATGCAGATTTGGCCGATCAGTGGGGTAGAAAATATAATCTGTTCAGCCTGGTGGAGGTATGCGCTCCACTGAGTGAAGTTCTAGTTATCAAAGTGACTACTACTACTATTCTGAAAGGATGGCCGAAAGGTACGCATACTCACTTCAAAGCTGTCCAGTCTGGGTTTGAATCCCAAACCAGCTATAAACTGTAATCCCGGTGTTTCAAAGGCACGTTTATTCATCAATGTGCATGCCGTCCCTCGAATGGATGATAAAGGGGCGTCCCGTCTACAAAGAGTGGACGAGCTATTGCCGGCACCCTGAACAAATTCCAAATTCTTGCCCAAACTACTGCTGGGAATGCAATGGCAAACCAACGAAACAGCTTTGGAAGCACCGGTGCTCTGTAACAGAGTACGGGACATCAGCATCAGACTAAGGCAGTGAGTGCGGTTCAGAAGACAAATCAATTCTTCCCACCTAGCGTCTTCACATTCGCTTTGATGGCCATCTTCTTTTAACCTGACTTGTCCATTATTCATGAACTTGTCTATTTAACCTGACTTGTCCGTTATTCATTCGTTATCAGGATGAACAATCCACATAAGCGCTGACCGTGCCACTGTGCAGCATCTCAACACCAATAAATAACACGAACAACGCAGGAGCCTTGAAAGGACATGCATCGTCAGGGTGTAAAAACGCCATGATGGAAAGTGCAGAACTCCTTTTCGTAATCACGTCTTTGCTCATCATGAGAATGTGTTCGCATTGGAAACGTATTTCGACTCACGTTCTTTGTCAATAAAAAATGGCAATATGATGGTATGGTGCTCATGGCTGCTTTAATCCATGTCATAATTCCCAAATGAGGCATCAATGAACGCATCTAATTACCTGTGCAGCGCAGTTTATATTGCGAGTGTCCTTACCAATCTCCTCCATGTGGATTTGAAACATGGACACACTGTCGATGACACATTCAAAAGCTGTAAAGGAAAGGATTACTGGTCGAGCAAGGAGGTACTGGAGCATGCAAACAGCGTGAGCATTGAAGCGATGATAAAACACGCTCCACTGGGCTGGACAAGGTATATATGGATGCTGAAGCAGGTGCTTTATCGACAGTTGCTGGATGCAAAAAGGAGGAAGAGAGGACAAGAAACGTTACAAGGAACACAGAAGACACACCTGAGATCCAAATCAATGCAATATGGTCTTTGACTATTGCGGAAACTGGCCACACACAGAGGACAATGGTGGGCAGAACTGAGAAGAGTGAAGAGCTTTGAGCAACATGCCAGTGTGGTGTGTAGACAAGATGTGAATGGCAAAAGGATTGCCAATTTCAGCGGATTCAACAGGACGACCAACCAAGAACGTTGTTATATGAGGATTGTGAGAAAGCAGGTTCGGTGGTGTAACAGTTGGAGCATCTGCTCTGAGTCTGAGAGGTCAAACCATGGCCGAGTCATACCAAAGCCTTTAAGATTGTTTGTGCTGCTTCCTCAGTTGATGTTCAGCATTTAAAAGGATAACAGCATGGACAATCCCCATAGGTTGGCATCCATGGTATGGAGGAAATTCTTCCTTCGGAAATGCCCCGCTAAGTGCGGCGAGAAAGGCAGCACCGTTGTTGTGACGTTGCTGGTACCCAAAGTGCCCCAGGAAGTGACGGCACTTCCCCAAGCCCAGTGTATGTGTTTGATTCATCTAACAGTCCTGCGTTGTGTCTCGTATATTCGTCTTTACATCTATGTGAGTGTGGCAGCCCCACCAACAACATCATGTAAAAAAAAAACCAACAACCTACGTCTGTCATATACATTACTAGGTGAATGCACCCGGCGCTGCCAGGGTTCTTTTTTAATTAATTTAATCTTCTATACATATGTCTGACGCGAGCACAGTATCAGTTCCCTATTGGGCCATGGCCGTCATAGGCTAAGGGGGTTGGTGAGGGGGAAACACACCCCCTTCCCCCCCCACCCCCCAGCCGAGGGGCCTTGCCACATAGCCTATAACCTTCCCGGGGCCCATCCCGACATTTTTTGTTTCAGTGGTTAGCTCTTATCTTTCACTTTCAGGAGATTAGCGCTGCAGACAAACAAACAAAAACTTAAAATCATATGTTAGATATATTGTATATGGCGTTGGCCCCATGTCAATCGGCTGAACTTGAAAAATTAAGGTTACGAAATCAGGTGATGACGTCATAATCGGAAACCGGAAGTCGGAAGTACAATTCTTTTACATCGGGACACTCCCGGGTACATGTTCTGTCAGCATGTGAAGTTTGGTGAGGATCAGTGCAGTACTTATTGCGTGCATAGGTCACAGAGAAACACACAGACACACTTTCAACTATATATATATATATATATATATATATATATATATATATATATATATATATATATATATATATATATATATATATATATATAGATTAGCTTGAAGGGTCAACATGTGCATTGAGCATAACTTTCTACTCCCCTCCTTTTGAACATAGTCATCCTCAACTACAAGAGACACACTACTACTACTACTACTACAACTATTCATGATCTGCCTGACACATTCTAACAATTATCATCTTAGTGAGATTTTGGGTTTTGTCATTATCCCACATTTGATTCCTTGAGATATATATCTCTTCTTCTTCTTTCGGCTGCTCCCGTTAGGGGTCGCCACAGCGGATCATCCATATGATCCGCATAGTGATTTGGCACGTTTTACACTGGATGCCCTTCCTGACGCAACCCTGGTCGCCTCTTACGACACAGGGAGATAGTACACCTATTTTAACTGGGGTATACACCGGCCCAGTATACTGGTACTCATTTCGCCGACCTCGGAAGGATGACAGGCTGAGTCAACCCCCTGGTGTTATACGACTTGGTATATACATATATACACATATATATATATACATATACATACATATATATTCAGTGGCCCAACGGGGCTTGAACTCAGGACTTTTTGGGTCCGAAGCCACTGCCCTAACCACTGCGCCAACACCAGGATTCCTTGAGAGAGAGATGTGTATATATATATATATATATATATATATATATATATATATATATATATATATATATATATATATATATATATATATATATATATATATATATATATATATATATATATATATATATATATATATATATATATATATATACATACATATATATATATATATATATATATATATATATATATATATATATATATATACATATATATATATATATATATATAGAGCCTGGTGTTGGCGCAGTGGTTAGGGCAGCGGCTTGGGATCCAAAAGGTCCTGAGTTCAAGCCCCGTTGGGCCACTGAATAAATACACCAGGGGGTTGACTCAGCCTGTCATCCTTCCGAGGTCGGCGAAATGAGTACCAGTATACTGGGCCGGTGTATACCCCAGTTAAAATATGTGTACCATATCCCTGTGTCGTAAGAGGCGACCAGGGTTACGTCAGGAAGGGCATCCGGCGTAAAACATGTGCCAAATCACGATGCGGATCATACGGATGATCCGCTGTGACGACCCCTAACGGGAGCAGCCGAAAGAAGAAGAAGAAGATATATATATATATATATATATATATATATATATATATATATATATATATATATATATATATATATATATCTGTGTCTCTCTCACACACACACACACACACACACACACACACACACACACACACACACACACACACACACACACACACACACACACACACACACACACACACACACACACACACACACACACACACACACACACACACACACACCATCACATCGTTCTCTGGTAAGGAATAAACACAACCAACTACACACAATACATGAATTACGATAATTGGTGGTGCTGCTTATTCACTCAAACGTATTAATTGGATCCCGTCAGCTCTCCGAAGCGGAGTAGAGTCGAGCATGGATGGTTATGATGGTCGGCTGAGAACAGATAATTCAGTTGGTAGATTGATTGCTTCTGTACTATCTATTCATGGATCAAGTCAAAGATCCCAAGGGTGCTTCATCGTCCGTGTTGGTGCCAGTGGCTGGCTAATTTGAGTTGGCCTTTTTGTGTTTGCAGCTGAACCCTTGGCTCATGGTGCAAGGAACCCAAAATCAAATCCCCCACACCATATTAGTTTGTTAATTGTATAACAATGTCCTTGTAAGTAATATAAAGGTACTAATATCTCATTATGTCTTTGTTATGCATTTGATGCATGTGTGAGGTCCTTCTGAGCCTTATATTACTGCAAAAAATTTAATTTCATCACTTGCCTGGAGCATAAACATGATAAGTAAAGGTATGTCAAGTTGGATTAGGTTATCGACACCTTAAATGAAACCTTAGTCAATTTGATGATTTTTCAAGGGTGACAATAGAATTAGGAAAGAGGAGAGTAAAATATACCCCCAAGTTTCCCTCTGTTGTGTCCCTTTACCCATTCTACCTCCAAGTTGCACTTCCACTTCTGTTTTCCTGTTCGTGGTCGCTTATCTTGTTCCTCCGAGAGATCTGCTTCCAAGAAGCGAACTAATCGTTCTGGATTCGTCTGTGCTGTCGTGGATTTTATGTTCTCAGTTTGTGTTGATTGTTCGTCATATTGATCAGTGCTTACTCCTGTGTATTTTGCCTGCTCATTACCTCCGCAACCGAAGGTGGATGGAGGTTGTTTTCACCCCTGTCTGTCTGTTTGTTTGTCTGTGAACAGGATATCTCAAAACATTATCAATGGATTATGATAAAACTAGGTGGATGAGTTGGGGAGGTGACAAGAATAAGCCGAATAGATTTTGTTTCAGGTCCGAATCCAGATCCCACCTATCAGTCGGATACAAAACATATCTGTTCATGGATCAAGTCACATGAACTATTCAGGCTGGTGGAGGTATGCACCAAACACAGTGCCCTTCTAGTCTGTCTGTCTGTCTGTCTGTCTGTCTGTCTGTCTGTCACCTACAGGTCACAATTTTAAACCGATCTTCACGAAACTGCACCGCACGGTAGAGTTTGGCATAAGGAAGAAACTATTGTTTTTGAAGTCAAAAGGTCAAAAGGTCAACATAAGCCAAAGGTCATCAACTTAGGTGAGATTTCTAAAATCCTCAATTTTCATCCGATTGACATATATATTTCAGGTCACGGAATTCAACTAGCCTATTATTTTTGAGGTCAACATAGGCCAAAGGTCAACAACTTAGGTGAGATTTCTAAAATCCTCAATTTTCATCCGATTGACTTGAAATTTGAAGAGGAGTTGCATATTTGGTCACTGAATGCAACCATCAATTATTTTTGAGGTCAAATTTGTTTTATGGATTTTGCAAGTATCATGCTCTGCACAACGTCGTCTTCTCGTTTTGTTTGTCTGTTTGGCTGTTTGTGTGCAGGATATCTCAAAAAGTTGGGGACAGATCCGGATGAAATTTGGTGGGCAAGTTTTGTGTGTGACAATGACGAACTGATAAGATTTTAGTGAAGATCCGGATCCGACTACTGGAATTTTTACGTGATTATTCACCATTGAGAGATAGGGCCAAAATTACATATAGCACGATATCTCAAAAAGTTGTGGACGGATTTGGAGGAAACTTAGTGGACAAGTTGCGTGTGTAAGTAGTTGAGTGTAATAAACAAGTTGCGTGTAACAAGGAAGAATTGGTTCAATTTTGGTGAAGATCCGAATCCGGATCCGGATCTGATAATTACCTCTGCCACCGAAGGTGAAGGAGGTTATTTTTTTTTAAGTGATTCTTCCCCATTGCGAGATATGGTAAAGTAATATATAGCATGATATCTCAAAAAGTTTCAGATGGATTCGGATGAAACCTGGTGGACAGGTTGGGTGTGTGACTGCACCGAATTGGTTCGATTTTGGTGAAGATCGGAATCCGGATGTGGATACGAGAATTATTTATTTTTTAAAGTGATTCTTCACCATTGAGAGATGGGGCCATAAACGAATGTATAACATGGTATTTCAAAAAGGTATTGGGCCCAATATGTTCTCGTGGATCAGGCATTACATGGCGGAGGTATGCGTTCTACTGAGTGCCCTTCTAGTTATGTTCTGTTTTGGCCTGTTCTGTCTCTTTGTTCTCATATGAGCGTCGACTTTGTATACCAAAAATGATCTCTGGTATTGTCTATAATCTCGTCTCCATTTCAATAGCCTTCAAGGTCACCAGTTCTGTCCCCTTAAAGCACGAGTCACATTTGCTCTACGGCTAGGATACTGCGGCCGTACCCCCCCCCCTGAATTGACAGAAACGTGCGGCGGCCGCAGAGTTTCTGAGGTGGCCTCAGGGTGGCCCTACGCCGTATGGCTAACTTTTACAGGCCGTAGGGGTCTCCGTGGAATTAAAGCACGGAGTTATAACTTTTTTCATTTCTAGGTTGGCCGTAGCAATTCGACAAGCTGAGCTGTGACGTAGATTTGTTCCATGTCGACCGTACGTAGGACGTACGGTGGGCTTGCGCTATTCGTGCATTTTCCGTAGGCTCTTATCAATGAAAAATGAATTTTGCCAACCCCCAAAAAATTACGGCGGCCGCACTATTTCCACGTTCGCCTTGGGGCCCCTCTGCGGTCGCCTTGCGGGCACCTTGAGGTGACCTTGAGTCTGCCTTGAAAATTATATGGCTGCTGCAGGGACGCCCTAAGGTCACCGTGCGACATCAAATCAAAGACCGTACGGCACCCCCACGTTTTCGGTCTCCACAATTTCTAAATACCCCATGCGGCTACCCAAAAAATAAAAACACATGTGACTGCTAGATTGTGTGACCGTGGAAATACTGCGGCCGCCCTATAATTGCGAGTGGCCGTAGATTTCTTAGACCCTACGGCCACCGAGCCAAATGTGACTGAAGCATTAGATTTTTTTTTCTGTGGATCACCTTCAAGAAAAAGTCTTTCAAGAGAAGCCAAGAACAATTCATGATCTGAAAGATTTTGACTTTACAGCTATCGACGATATTGGGCGTGAGACACTGCAGGCTATAATCAGCAACTGTGTTGTGTGCATTTGCATGTGTGCTCAGAATGATGGAAGAATTTTTTAAAGTCTATATTCATGGAAATAAACTTGAAAGATCCCTCTATTATTGTTTTTTTTTTGTTTGTTTCACCCTCATATCAGAGTTCATTTAACATTTATTGAATTTTGAAATCAGGTACATTTCTTTGGCCCACTCTGAATTGCTTCAATTGTTTGACTTTTATTTGTGTCGTCACTGTTTCAGAAAGTGAATCAGAATTTACCACTTCATAATTGTGAAGAATAAACTTTGAATATTATCCTTGTGTTCACTATGAAATGAGCTGCTGTTGCTTTAATTGATTTTCGTTTGAACTAAACTTCACTATTTTGGTCAAAAAACCTGTATATATAGATCTCCGACTTTTCAGTCTGTACTAGGTCATGAAAAATTAAATTATATTATCGTTTTGTGGTTTTTAATGACAAATTCACACTGCGCAGTTAATTATCTGCATCTATGGAGGTTTCTCACGTGATGTCACGAGGTCACGTGCCTTGATTTATCCAACATCTTGTAGGTCACCATCAAACTTTACCGGCACAGTGAATGCTTTTAAGTGCCCAAATCACTGCTGCTATTTACAATGCCTGAGACTTGTTCGCTACGACAGCAGAACCCTTCAGAATAATGTATGACGGACACAGAAGAAGCACACAAAATTATACATAGCAATACTTATCAAAGCAATATAAATATATATAATAGAAGATGGACGGGGCACACAAACAACAGGAACTACAAAAACAGCAACAACCACAGCGACAACGACAAGAACAACCAGAATTACATGTTGTAAAACATCTTTTTCTCACAAATTTCACTTCATTTTACATCCTCATTGAGATTCACAGATGGACATGCAATATGTTGGCAATTCAGAGATGGACATGCAATATGTTTGTAAAGTGCAACACGCTGTTTGTTGATTAAATCCATAAGTGAAACGACGGGTAGGCACATCTCATAATTACAAATCATACAGCATTCCAATACACATGATCTCCATTCATTGGTGAGGGTAGACTTCACAACCAATGCTAATCTGGACTATGTGTGATTAGGGTTGGCTCAAATGGGGTTGTAAAAGAGCTGGGACCTATAGAGTAACCAGTTGGGAGATGTTCCCCCGATTCACAGCATGATAGAGCAACTATCACAACAGTCAATCAACCACACAGCATTTTGTGACAAGCTCATGTGTTTACAAGCACTTATTACCGATTAATATTGGTTGGTATTTACTATGGACATCACCAGCTCCCTCTGTTTCTCTGACACGTTCCAAATCTGTATCCCATGAACCCAGCCGGCCACAAAATATTTGCAGCCATCCAGGCTCTTATAAGCTTTCATAGCCTCCTTCATGTAGTCAGAGGAATTGCTTACTTGATCATTGTAGATATTAGTGGGCTGTAGGTCAGGCAGCTTCTCCGCATTGGCATGCTTCTCCATGGAGTCAGCAAGTTTCCTGGCAAACTGTAGGGATCTGTTACCCCGCCGACTTCCAATTCCTGTATATACAGGCGCCTGCTCTGCTTATCTAAATGGCGAACAACATTAGATAAGCTGGAGCCACTTCCAGTTGCAGATATATCTCTCGACATTTTGAGTGATCCCGATCCAAATCTGGATTGTTTACAATCTGAATGACTGACAAAATAGCAGACCTAACACGTGGTGATATCACCAGCTTACATCCGTGAGAAACCTCTGTAGAATTCCTTTCTGATGCAACTGTGGTACATACAACAGCAAACCGATGCGAAAAAGATTATTCAAACAAAACAACAAATAGTCACTGTGAGGTCTTCGTAGGACCTGAAGCCATTTCCCTTGAATTCCAATTGACCAGGCTGGCCAACTGTGCGACACAATACAATTCTGATCACAACTTCAAAAGTTTCAATGAACTTTTCCCGAAAAGTAATAATTAATTCATCGCCATTTATTGTGCTTAGTAACCCTGAACTACCTGGTTGCCTCACTGGTTTATCATGTGCGCATGCACTCGATTCCAACGGTGAATGCATGAGAGGTGGCGCCTTAAAATTCCCCTTCTTTTTCCTCCAAACACATCCGTTATTGTTTCCGTGAGCACTCATAACACTTTAAGGTAAATCCAGTAAAACCAAGTTTCCAATTTCAGACCACTTTGCGGTTCAATGTTTTTCATACTATCGCTCAGCGTGTAACGTCCACACCCTGCTTCACACTCTGTAATAACTTTCACAAAAATACATTCGCACAACCGAAAGCCATTACATTTGGATTTATTCCGGATTGTCCGTCATGATAAGCATTTTACAGTTAATACCAACATCCTTGCACCTAATAAGCCAGCACGCACACACACACACACCTTGCTGACCCACAGGTATCAAAACTGAAGCACAGGTTATTTGGTTTGTCGAAAGCCGATGGCAACAGTGTCTTTCAAATAAGCATTGATGTGCTCCTTATTATCAAGGCACTGGTGGGGGAAACAATCCCACAACGAACAAGACGCAACATAAATATGAAAGGGACCTGTGCTGGGAGAATGACTTACGCGTGTGAATCAATATTAGGAAGAATTTCACTCAGAATTTAAATTAAAAATAACACATTGCTCTGACCCTGAGGATATTATGGCCTGGAGGGAAATTTAAAATAAACACAGGTTTGAGAAAAACTTGCTGAGAAAAACAGTAGCTGCGGCAGATTAATAGGGGGATGCTGGGGGCTTCCTGCAGTTTGGTCAAAATTGAAGTTCTGCCTGAAATGACACACCACCTGTGCAAGATAGACACCACCATCCATGCACTGATCTTCATCCAATGGAGTGATATTTGATTCAGGGCCTGTGGTGAAATTCACATCACCGGCGGTTGACCACATCAGGTGGCCTTTACTTTTGAGTGTGGTTGGTAATGAAAAACAAAGTTGTCGTTGATGGGATTCTGCTTGTAGGAATCCCTTTTCAGGATATACTATCTCGGCTCAATAAAGAAACCTGCACCATAAAATTTGGTCACCTTTTCGGTGCAGTGATAGGGGGAAGCAAACAGACCTGAGCAGGACTATACACTGAATCAACCAGTCAGACAGCACAATGTCTGGCAGCTATAGCGAAAGCAAACAGGGTTTTAGGTTGTATTTGTAGGGGGATAGATTATAAATCAAAAGAGGTCGTGTTAACACTGCATAGGAATTTAGTGAGGCCCCATCTAGAATATGGTGTGCAGTTTTGGTCACCACATTTGAGGAAGAATCCGCTGCCATAGAGACGGTACAGCATCAAGCTACGAGATTGATTCCAGGGCGAGCTTGAAGAAGGCAGGATTTTATACATTGGAAGGGAGGCGATTGGGTGGGGGGGGGATCAACTGCAATCGAGATGTTTAAGATAATGAAGGATGTGGACAACATAAATGCAGTGCAGTTTTTAAAAAAATTTTTAGCAGAGTGATCAGTGTTCGGACCAGCGGCCATAGCTTGAGGGTAAAGAAGATGAGAGTTAGGACAGTTTTAAGCCAGGAGTCTTTCATTCAGAGAGTGGTTAATCCATGGAATGGTTTCCCTGGAAAGGTTGCGGCAGTGGTGGGAGCGGCTAAGTTTAAAGGGGATTTAGATAAGTATCTGGATGCATTGGAGGTAGATTGATATGGGGATGTTGATTGGCTGATGTGCATGGTAAGTAGCTTTTGTGTGGATCGGTGACAATACTGGGATTAGTGCAGCGCAGGCATGATGGGCCAAATGGCTTCTTCCTGTGCCAAATTTCCTTGCGTACCCTTGTGTAACAAAATGCACATTTATCTGATACCCACGAGTGTCCAAAGAGGATGAGGAAGCCTCCCGGAATGGAGCGTCTATACTGTACTTTCTTTTTATATTAAGTCGAGGCTCGTGGAGGAGCGATAACATAGAACAGATCAGGACATAACAGAACAAAAGCAACAATAGAAAGAGAGAGGGGAATCACACCAACAGTAGGGTTGAGGGACAAAATAGAGGGCGAGTTGGACAATTAAGGGATGTGGGGAAGAATTAGGGCTCAGAGAGGATGCACAGGACGAAGAAGATGGACACAGAAGCAAACTCTCAGGAAGGACAAAAATGGAAATTTGGAGAGGTGGTCTTGGGAGAGTAATGGGGGTAGAAAAAATATTATATGGTTTTGGATGGGGGATAATCTGAAATGGTGGTAAACAGTTGTCTTGAAGGCCCAGAAGAGATAATGAGATTGAAGAGAATGTGGAAGTTGATTCCACTGCTGCAGAAAAAAAAAGAGAAAAGAATGAGTGGAGGTGACCAGTGATTTTTGATTTTAGGAGTTTCAACAGAAGAGAGTTAATGGTTTACTACATACACCCTGCAGAAAGTGAAGGGGAGGGGGGATAGAGCATGGAGAGAGAGGGTAGAGGATGCAAGACCAGAAAGGAGGCGGTAGAAGACAGAGGGACCATCGACCTGTCTGTAGTGATCGGCCCATAGACACAGTTTCATTGTGGGTCATTCTAATGATCTTGAAAGCATTGGTTTCTATTTCATCAAGCTGAGCAAGGCGTGAGACAGGGGCACCAGCCCAGAGTGGAGAGCAGTACTCCATCAAGGTGTGGATTAAGCTCTTGTATGTGGATAGGAGTTCAGGTGTGCCAAGGAAGGACTTTTCATGATGGAGAATGCCCAAACTGCCTTTGGAAGCAAACTTTGAAATGTAGTTTTCCCAAGAAAGGCCATAGCTGGGAGTAATACCCAGGAGTTTGAGTGACAAAACTTCTTCAAGAGGAGTTTAAGGAAAGTTGATGGAAGGGTTTGCCAGACAGTCTTTGGGAGAGTGAGAGGTTTGTCAGATTTGAAAGACTTATTCCCACTTACCTGGAATTTCGAGCTTCCCACTCACACCTCCCAGAGGAGAAGGGTCGAGTTATCCTTCGGGTGATGTGGAAATGCATACATACATGAAAAGGACTATACACTGGAGCAACAAACGCCCCGTTTAAATGATGTGTGTGAGTGTCCAAAGAATCCCAAGTGGTATCCTGGAATGAAACGTGCAACCTTCCCCACCAGCCATTCAACCGTCCCGTCCAAACCTCCCAGGATGCAAGGTCGACTTCCTGGCTGAAGGAAATGCTTCAATCGTGTTCTCAAATTTCGTCACGTGTTCCCAAGGCAATGTGTGACCCATTTTCAACGCCCAAGCCTTCCATCTATTTTCGGGGGTAGGGAGCACCACATCTTTTGCAATGAAAAGCTTGGCAAGCGAGAATCAAAACTTAGACATTTGAGTCCGCATCAAGTTTGAAAAGCTCATTGACCAATTCCAGGATAGTTTATAATCAGAGAACTTAAATCAATTCTCCTCTTGTTACCCTCAACGAAGGAGAGAGTATTGCGTTTGGGTCTGTTTGTCTGTCTACATGGAACTTCCGTTTTTTTCTCTGCAACCGCTTGTCAGATTGAGACAAAATGTTCACCATAGGTGTGACTACTCAAGTAGAATGTTTTAGTGATAATTATGATGCCACAGGTCATGTGGTGTGGCAGCCATGTTGGGAAAACAGAAAAAAAATTGGACCTCTGTATCTCTGAAACCGCACAAAGGAAAAACTTGAAACTTGGCACACAGCAAGTACTCCTCATGGGGAATAGAATGATTTTTTTTAATGACATCATAGAAGTCATATGAAGTCATAATTGCATATGCAGAATGCTACATCTGATTAGTATGAAAATTTTTGAGGGTCATCTGAGGATAAAATGGTCCACAGAAAAAAAAATTCATGACGTCAGTCACATCATTCGGCAGTCATATTGTTTTAAAAAAAATTTTAACCTTCAAAAATCTTCTCCTCTGAAGTGGCTGAACAGATCGAGGCCAAGCTTGACATGTATGACCACCTATCCATAAGGAACTTCACATATGACGTGAAGTAACCAAAAGCTTCACATATGACGTCATAGATCACATGGTTTAGCAGCCATATTGGATTTACCCCAAAAACTATTTTTAAAAATCTTCTCCAGAATGGCTGGAGAGATCGAGGGGAAACTTCACACAAATGTTCCCCAAGCCATGCGTGTACAAGTTGTTAAGGAATATAATTGATAGGTGACAGAGTTTGGCAGCCATATTGGATTGAAGAAATATATTAAATGTTTTCTCTGGAACCACATGATCAATCAAAATGAAACTTCACAATTATGATCTATTAGTGATGGTGCATACATGTTTTAAATTTCAACTTGATTGGACACATGGTCTGGAAGCCAGAATTATTTATTTATTTTGATGTGGGGTTTTTTGGGGTTTTTTTGAACAAGGCTCACTTGGCTGTACCTGGATGGGTTTGTAGGTCGAGAAGTAGCAGCTGAAATGCGAATCCTATCCAGGTTCCTCCTGATGACTTCATCTTTGCATTTTGCTTGTTCGGGTTCCTTCTGATTACTCCAATGCAGGACTGTACCAATTTGGTCTTCCATTGGATTAAAAATAATAATAATTGGTATACAATATCGAGGTTCGTATAGGAGCTAAAAAAATGAATTTATTTTAATCCCATTCTAAATTCAAATGAGTATTAATATAAAATGTCATGGGTCAGGGTCAGGTGGCCAATCAAAGCGGGGTTGCATCAAGGCGGGATGTCTTGTACCCGGTCATCACTGCCAGCAGTTACAGTACAAAGTGGCAGTTCTATGTCTCATTATTAATTATGTAACACACCAGTACACAAACAACACACAAAACTACACAAACACCACACAAAACAAGTCCTGGCGAGGGTCTGCAATCTCTGATTGCTCTTTTTCTTGTTTAATTTTTGAAACTCCAAGATTCTCACCAATGTGAAGTTGAGCAGCACTTATTTTCTCAACTCAAGACGTATGCTTTTAGATTATTCTTACTCTTCTTTTCAGTGCAGCACAGGGGTGCAGGTAGCAACATTTGCTGTGGGTGCAGCTGCACCACAAATGCAGTGCCCCCGATAGGTTAGAGCAGGAATTTTGAATTTAGCCATCGTGTCAGCAATATCTTACACACTTTTTCACAAAGGACACCATGGGATATTTGACTTCCACTAACTAATGTCCAGAGACGGGGGACATCCAGTTTAACATCCATTTGAGGGAGCGTGCGTGTGCACACACATACACAAACACACACACACACACACACACACACACACACACACACACACACACACACACACACACACACGAATCACCCTGCCTGTGAAACACCAGGATGACAGTTTATAGCTGGGTTTCAAAGTCAGGATAGACAGCTCATAGTTGAGTGTGCAGACGTCAAGGCCATCTTGCCAGTCCTACATATGTCTATTAATTAATTACATACTATTGGAATGTACGTTTTGACCCTTTTAACTGCTGAGACAATTCAAACTTTGAAGACCCTTTAAGACCCCCAAGACCCTGTGGCTACCAAGACCTCAAAAGACTTCTGATGATTATTATTATTATAATTATTGTTAGGGTGTCAAGGCTTCCAGGCAAAGAAACTGTTTTTGTTCAGACTACCAAAATCGCTCATGAAAATTGAATACCAATGAAAATTTGGTCCGTTGGACAAACGGGCCCCTTCGTCCTACAAAATCCACAGGTTTCGTCAAAACTGTTTCCTGTTTCCAAAGTTACAGGAACACTTTTCCAGAAATATATTTTTTTAAATTCACCAATTCAAATGGGAATTACGTGCCTGTGACGTCACAACACATGGCAGCAAAACCGCAAAATTTCAGGTCTCAAGGGTAGTTGTAATAATTCACATAAAGTAAAACAAATTAATTACATATTTGATGTCAATTATGTTTGGCAGTTTCCCCAATCAGAGTTCCCTTCCTTCATGCTGTTTTATACATCAGGCAATTTGTAACGCAGTGGGGGAAAAAAGGAACTTGCATTCCAGAGATGTGGAGCTGAAATAGCTTTTGAAAGTTATTTAGGTAACCTTGGCTCATTTTTGTCATTTTCAATATTTCACGCAAAGCGACGTCGAGCTGAGTGTGGAGTAAAAATGAAATTATAAGAAAGCAGCTTTACAAATTGGCAGTGCTGGGTTGGTAAGACAGCTCAGAGATATGCATATTGGCTTTTGAGCCGTCTACCCTGGGTTCGAATTGCGACCCAGACATAAACTGGTATCCTGGTGTTTCGCGTGCAGGGCGATGCATCAATATCTGCACAGTCTGTCGGATAGTTGTTAAGCGGAGGACCCGTTCACCGGCGCTGGTCGTTGGTGACATTAAAAAGATCCCAGGGTGTCTTTAATGAAGAGTAGGTGAATTATCCGCACCACCTTGAAAAACTACAAATTTCTTCCATCTTTAGTCGATCGTCAGGCCTGGCCAGCCAGTTCGTAAAAGACTTGAAGGCAAAACCTGACCACAGCCGACCCAAAGGAAGGAGAGAATTATTGGGACTGTTCATGAAGTCTCATGTGCATGATAGCAGACAAATATGCATTACCCCCCCCCCCCCAACACGTATTAAGTGAAGAAATCATTTTCCTATTTCGTCAATGAAATCATTTTACTTTACACGCGGCATCGACTCTGTTGAATTTAATCCGTCAATATTTACAACCAAAATTATTGATCATTCTGAGACAATGCACAAAAAACACAGGAATAAGCAAATGATCAATTAGATGAGGAAATTAACTTGCAATGAGATTACACATTCCATTAAGAGTAAATGGAAACAACCAAAAACAAACCCTAATTATAACATCAAGTGTGTCGGTAATTACAAACCAGTGAAAGTTAATCAACACGAGCCAGGGGTTACAAGACTGTTACTTTGAAACTTGACAGGAATGGGATTTACTTATCAATCATTTTTCTTATCAATACATTGCAATTTGAAGAATTGGGATTTTCAAAAACCCCAATAACGACAAAGTTTTAAAGAATATATTCTACACTAGTAGAGGTATACCACACTGTATGTGGAAGGAATTTGGAGTTCCAACTGTATACAATTTGATGGTGTTGCTCCCGGTGGGGCCGTTTCTATCGATGGACAGACAGACAGACAAGAGGACAGAAAATACAACTTTATATAAACTAATACACTCATGGAAGCAGCAGGAATGTTCATGTTATTATCCTCTCTGGGGTATTTAGATTACGGAAGATCCAGGCTCACGTCCATTATTCTGTGGTGGATGCGACAAGCGTAGAATGTCAGGATTCCTCCAGATTTCTTTCAGTTTAGTGTTAAACAGTAGTTGCGACTGTTTAAAAAGGTAATCATATGTCTTTGTGGTTTATTTGTTCACGAGTCAGTAACTGACCACTATATTCGTTATGGGTGTCTGTCTGTCTGTCTGTCTGTCCCGAGCATAGCTCCATGGGTTTTGATCCGATCCTGATAAAATTAGGGTGCGAGGTTTGTATCATGATCTAGTTGTGTTTTCCTGAGAATGGGCGTGCTGTGCCCATTATGGGTGGAGCCACGCCCAAAAAACGTGTTTTTAGGGGGTAGCCGATTTCAAGTTACATCTTCTCCGAGGGGGTTTGTCGAATCTGGCAGGGGTTTCGGTATTTGGTTAGCCCAATGGCACCTGCATAGCCCCACGGAGCTCGATTTTTCATTTTCGTCCCAAGGTCAAGGTCACAAGGTCACGAACTTAGAAAATGTCAAAAAAAATCAATAAATTGGGCATCGAGCTCCAGGGTTTTCAACTGTTTCGAATGAAAGTTGGTATGCAAGTAGTGCTCTTCGAGTACTACAACTTTCATCATTTACGTTTTTTCCCGATTCGTGCCAGTTTGCCCATGGCGTCCCCTCGAAGGTCAAAAAATAAAAAGGCGAACCGTGTACATTGCTCGTGAAGCATCGCAGTCTCCAGACTTGTTCTTTTTATGGTTTTCATCAATGATCTCTCCGACTCTGAAAAATCATCTTTCTCTCTTTGCTGATGACTCCACCTTCTGCTATAATCTCTGTCATCTCTCAGATCGGCAAGGCAACCTCCATCGTGCAAAGTCCTTCCTCGGCCCACCTGAGCTCCTGACCACATACAAAGCTTTTGTCTGCAACCTGATGCAGAACTGCTCTCCCCTCTGGGCTGGTGCTCCTGCCTGCCACCTTTCTTGGCTTCACACTGTGGAAACCAAGGCATTTCGGATCATTGGTACCTCCTGTGATGACGCTGAGTCTTGGGGTCTCTCACTCTCACTGCAGGCAGGTTAGTGGTCTTTCTGTCTTCTACTGCCTCCTCTCTGGCCTCGCCCCCCCCCGCTAAGTCTGAGATATGTCTTGCCCCCATATTTCCTCAGGGTGCTCAAGGTCCACCAGCAACCCCTTCTGGTAAAACTACCAAAATCAAGAATCACTGCTCACCTTCACTCTTTTTCCCCACCTTTAGAACAAACTCCCACACTCTCTTCAATCCCACTCTTCCCTCTAGATCAGGCGTCGGCAACCTAAACCAGGCTGCGGGCCAAGTTCGGGCCACCTCGCGGGCCGCACCCCCCTCCCAACCAGAAAAAATAACAAACACACCTAAAATCAATGATAATAAATGTAATTGTAAATTGAACCTTAAGACCTTCAGCCATCTGAAACAACAACGAAAAAATATTTAAGACCAAGTTAAGTGGACTAGAAGTGAAAATAATTTATTGTGACGTACAGAGACTGTGATATATGTGGAAGAATCATATGTCCACATTTGTCAAATTTGCCGTCGGTTCAGAAATACGTTTCGCGGGCCGCACCTAATGGAAATCCGGACAAGGTGCCGCGGGCCGCACGGGAGGAGATCGCGGGCCGCATTTGACTCGCAGGCCGCAGGTTGCCAACCTCGGCTCTAGGTCTTCAAAACAGCTGTTCACCATCTCTTATCTTCCTCTGCTAATCCACCTCAACGCACCTTAAAATTCTCTGCTTTCCTTCCTGAAAATCCGTCGTGTAAGGACCTGAAAGTCCCTGTAGTGTCCATCTCGTTTACACTGTGAACCCCACCCCATCCCTCTCCCTTTCACAGATCTCCTCATGAATGTGTCTATGCCCCACTGATTTTTTCCTTCCCTCTCCCACCCCTCTTGTCTCCTGCTCCGCTTGTTGTACGTTCTGTGCGTTAGCTCTCATAGGAGCCTCGACATTGTATTTAAAAAAAAAAAAAAAACGTAAACACAACATGAGTAGCTAATATGAAGTGTTTATGAGCCAATTGATCATATTTAACACACATCTAATTGATGTCTCCATAATGTCAGGTGTCCCTCGTCGTTAACATCAAGTGTTCCTCGCTATACATCCATGAAAACTTTTCATACTGTTCAGTACAGATCTACTAGGATTAACTGTTAGCTTTAAACAAAAAATGACTAAAATTCCAGTGGAAGATCGCTATGGAATTGTTTCTGCATAATGAAGGAAGAACATTAAGTGAAATAGCTTGTATCTTTCGATTTTCAAGTTGTGGTGCGTATGAAGCACAATCAACAAGTAGAGAGAAACATGATCTGTAATTGACAGACCCAGGACTGGAAAACTGAAAAGCTGTTAAATAACGATGAGCAAATACTTGAAGATAATATGCTTCATGAATAGAAAGATAACAAGCGCTGAATTGTCAACATACCTGGCAGAAGGCTCAGGTCATTCACGGCTGTCCATGTCTGAGGTTCGACTGAAGGTGTCAGGAATGTGACATTTATTGGTTAATGGCTTGTCATTTGCAGTTTCCACATTATCTGTAAGCTTTCAGGCTCCCACCCATGTGTAGCATAGAAACCTCACGTGTGTGTGTGTGTGTGTGTGTGTGTGTGCGTGTGTGTGGGTGTGTGTGTGTGGGCGTGGGTGTGTGTGTGTGTGCGTGTGTGTGTGTGTGTGTGTGTGTGTGTGTGTGTGTGTGTGTGTGTGTGTGTTATATATATATATATATATATATATATATATATATATATATATATATATATATATATATATATATATATATATATTTCAACCTTCTTGTGGGGTCAAGTGGAGTGTTTCTGGCCCAAATCTTTCAAGAACAAGCTGGCCATACCTGATGTTCAACTGAATGTGGCAGGAATTTGTATTTTATTTGGGGTGTCAGTGATAACTCATCAAGTCTTCTGAAAAAACAACAACACTGTATGATCTTTAACATCCATCTATGACCAGTCCTGGCTGACAGGTCACCCAGATTAAGGTGGACTTCCGATGGACGGTGCACACATTAATCAAACAGCCTGCATGCGAATCACCAGGGTGACAGTTAATAGCTGGGTGAAGATTCAAAACCAGACAAGATAGCTCAAAGGTGAATGCTCATACCTGGAAGCTATCCTGGCAGACCTGTACATCTCTCCAGATGATAGCTATTGCACTGCAACAGAGATTGTTTATCTACAAACGCATAATGTTCCATGATATCCGGGCAATCATTGCGGCGAGGAGTGCTGGAAGTGAGAGGGTGGTGAGAGCCGGGGCCTCCAGCAGGTTTGGAAATAGAATTAATGAAGGGGTTGATTACAGGAGCGTTCCAGGCCTAGAAGTTCTACTGCAGCCCTGCAGCATGTAATATTCATGCTCGCGTTTTATTATAAAGACTGAGCTATTTATAAGGCACCTGCATTATGTATGACTTCACGCTGCAAACCAGAGCTGCATCAATGAAGAAATCTTGAACCGCAAGCAAAGCACAGACAGGCTGCGGACGTTGAGATCAGGGTCCGTGGCACATCACACCCTACATCGGATGATGGTTTTGATGAAAATCTATGTTTTGAGCCAAATAAGGCTTTTCTGATTCAAGGCATTTCAATTACTCCTTCTGAAAGCTTTGTCAAGGCGAAGTCAGACAAAATGAGATTCCACCGACAATGATCCCTTTGTCAGAAGCCACATCCTGAAGAGGGATACGGTACTGTTCATCATTCATGTTAACATATTCCTATGTCAGTGTAATTTATGCTTTTACAGGACAGCTGTGATAAAAAAAAATTAAGCTCCTTCAAATGTAAAGAGAATATTTCGATGAGTTATTCAAAATAAATCTGATCTTTGGTGAACGAGAAAAGTCTCTCCAGCAATTGCTTTTGGGTGATGAAGCTTTCCGTTTAAAACTGAAATGAGTGAAACTGAAACGGTCTGTTTGAATAGTATTGCAGTTGAGAATGTCATCGTGGATTTAATTTTTTAAAGTTTTTCTTTCATTGCAAAAAGTTTCTGAGAATCAAGTTTTCAGGTTCAAGTTTGCTTTTATTTATTTTCTTTTTGGATCCAGACTCGTGGAAGAGCAAAGTGACGGAGGGTAGAATGGTAACATACTGACAGTAGTGTGCTGGAGAAACGACTGAACACAAAACATGACGGTGGGTGAACAAACAGTTAAATGGGGAGAGATGAGAGAAAGAAAGATGGTAACCTGCATGGAAGAGGGTGGGTTTGGTAGGCTTAATGGGGGTCAAAAAAGTAATGGGAATGGATGTGGGACAACATGAGGACTTGGTGCTGGATTAACCTTTTGCGAGCTTGGCTCTAAACAATTTTTTTTTTTTTTGTATACCTTGGTCGAGGCTCGTATGAGAGCCAACACACAACTCACAGCAAGGAGGCATGAGACAAGAAGGGCGGGAGTGGAAGGGACAAAACAGTGGGGAACAGACACATTAGGTGAACTGTGGAAGGGAGAGGGATGGGGATGGGACGGGGAACATGGCGAAGAGAAGATGGACATTTCAGGGACTTTCAGGAAGGAAAGCAGGAGAAATGAAGGAAGAGGGCTTGGGTGGATTATCGGGGGTAGAAAAGATCGAGGATTTGGATGGGGGAAGATAAGAGGTGGTGGTGAACAGCTGTTTTGAAAGCCTGGAGGGAAGAATGGGAAAGAATAGAGTGAGGAAGTTTATTCCAAAGGCGGGAAAAAAGAGGAATGAAAGAGTGAAGATGAGCAGTGATTCGTGATTTTGGTAGTTTTACCAGAAGGGGGTTGTTGGCGGACCTTGAGCGCCCTGTGGAAATGTGGTGGGGACAAATCGCAGAGAGAGCAGGGGGGGCAAGGCTGGAGAGGAGTCGGTAGAAGACAGAAAGACCACCGACCAACCTGCGGTGATTGAGTGAGAGGCCCAAAGACTCAGCTTCATTGCGGGAGATGCCGATGATCTTAAATGCCCTGGTTTCGACAGCGTGAAGCCGAGAAAGGTGGGAGGCAGGAGCACCAGCCCAGAGGGGAGAGCAGTACTCCATCAGGCTACGGACAAAAGCTTTGTAAGTGGTCAGGAGCTCAAGAGGGCCGAGGAAGGACTTAGCACGACGGAGGATTCCCAGTCGGCGACTGGTTTTTGAGGCGAGGTTGGAAATGTGACTTTCCCAGGAAAGGTATGGCAGATAGTGAGACCGAGAAGCTTGAAAGAAAAGACTTCTTCCAGAGGATTGTTGAGAAAGTGGATGGGGAGGTCTTGTAAACGGTCCTTTCGAAGAGACATAGTGAGAGTGTGAGATTTGTCTGGATTGAAAGACATGTTCCACATGTTGGACCAGTTTGTGATTTTATCCCGATCTGCAGTGAGTGAAGAAGCTGCTGCTTGCCGGTCTGAGGGATGACAGATGGTACGGCAGAGGGTGGAGTCGTCGGCAAAGAGAAATAGAGGATTTTCCAGAGAGTCCGAGAGATCATATTTGGGGAATTTGGGGAACCATTGTAAAAAAACAGGAGATCAACACGTAAGTTGTCTTTAACACAACACACAGTGTGTGCGGTGTTTAACCGATAATTAATACGAAGCAGTTTTGATTCATTTTCATCCATTTCTGCTTTACACTCAGGGCACTGCTTCGTTGTTCTCCTTCAAACGAATTCTCCCACTCTGCCTCTCACATGCTCATAAAACAATGCATGAACTGCAACGTACAAAAAGAAAATCTTTTTTTTTTCAATTATGGATGCTTTCTGATGGTTCTGTGATTTTTCCTGGTGTATCGGCTTCGATGTCCATTGGCACGCAAAATTACACTGCTTTCCCATTATCTCGGGTTGCTCACCTGCATTTGTTTTTTTTCATTTATTTATATTTTAATTTACGGATGATTTCCAATCGTTCTACGATTTGTCCCGGTGTTCAGGCTTCGATGTCCGTTGGCACACAAAATTACCGTTCCTCTTCTATTGTCTTGCGTCGCTCACCTGCATTTTTTTCAGTTATTTTTCCCCCATTTATTTATTTTCATGTATGGATATTGTCTGATGATACTGTGATTTTTTTCCCAGTGTATCGGCTTTGATGTCCATTGGCATGCAAAATTTTAGCTTTCTCTGTCACCCAGAAGGTACCAATCTTTAATATCAGTGAGTGAGTGAGTCAGTCAGTTAGTGGTTAGAAAGAGCTTTATACTGTACATGTATTGGATGTATATACTGTTGTGGTTACCAAATTCGCAAACCACCATTCAGGTCCCTTAGGTGAGGTATCTCGGTAAGTACATGTGTAGTTAGGCCCAAACCCGTTGTCTAGTGGGAATACATGTCATTTATGCATGCTGCGACTCTTCAGGATAGCCGTTTTTCTTTTACTATCTTTAATTTGGACCAACCGCCATTGTTACAACCACAACATCAACCACCCACCGCGGCGCCGCTTCACGTCACACCTCGCAACCGTCGCATCGCCACCGTTCTTGCGCCGCTTGTGGGTACCGGTGTTGGACTCGTGCAGGGCGCGCGCCGAACAGCGTGTACAAAACCACGGATTTTCTGCTTCAAAAACGGATCAAAAACGACACACGCCCACTTTTGTTCCGTCCAATCGGTGAGCGAGGGGCGATTTGGCCCCGCCCCCAGGGCGTTGGAGAGCGATCGATATATGCAAATTTATGGATCAAAAAGCATTCACGCCCACTTTTTCTCGGGCCAATGGGGAGCGAGGTGAAAGGTCGAAGGCAGAGGGTCAAAGATGAGAAGGCGAAGCCACGGGGCTTATATAAGCGACCGCGTTCGTCAGTCAAGAACAGAGAGTTAAGACTTCGCAGTCGGTGGAGTTGGCAAGAAGGAGCTGGTCGTCGTCGTGTGCGTTGGAGTCGGAGCGGAGGGGACGGAGCTGTGGAGAAGCGGCGAGGGCAGACGAGGGGGTGCTCGCGTCGTGCAGGGAGCTGCACCCCAGGGAGGCCGACAGCGCGACCTGGCCGAGGTGGAGACGCTCGTCGCGGGACTCGAGGCAGAATAGAAATCCTCCCTTCCCCGAGCATCAGCAACCCCCTCCTGTTTCCCCCCGCGCTGAGATAGTGCGACCAAGGGGGCCCCTTTCCCACCCCCTACCAGACACTGCCCGCGAGGCCCGCGGAGTTGAGGCACCATCGCCGCTCCGCGTCTCATCACCAGACGGGTAGGCCCGACCCGGTCTCGGCCTCAGGCCCGCCTCATCCTTGAGGGTGTTCTTTTCCTTGGTTTTGGGTATGTGTTGTCGGCGCCGTCTGTGAAGTAAAATTGTATAAGTGTTGCCGTGTGCTCGCGTAATCGGTATTAGATCTGCATTGTCGCATTTGCTTTTTGTGTAAAATTGCATTGTTTCTTCTCTTCTTTTCTATGTGCTTTTGGTGGAATTGAATATGTGTGCTTTCCGTTCGTCGCGAATAAATGTGCTTTGTGTTGAACTGTTTCCCGCTTCGCTTCGTCATTTCCTTCATTGAATCCTCATCTTGCTTCACGTAAAGGGTTGGTAGTGGGCTGAATACGCCCGATAATTAATCGAACCGTCGAGGCCGACGATAACACCGCTCGGTTATCCCGATAGTACGGAACGGGTCGCTTAAGTGGCCCGTGTCCGAAGTCGACCTGCGGCGAGGTGCGATCGCCCGGTCTACCCTCCGTGTGGGTACTTAGGTAGGTCGAATTTGGCGAGCAACCCTATCCCACGCGGGGGCTGATTGGCTCGATCGTGGTGAGACCGAAAGGTCCACCTGTGACTGGTTCCCGGCGTTAGTCCGAGAGGGTCACGACTGGATTGTCCGTCCGGTGGGCGACGTGCCGCGATTCGAGTTACGTGGCCGTCAGCACGCCGGCGGGCGCGAATCCGTAACAATACTGTATTTATACTAGCGGGGTGTGCTTACACATTGCGTAAGTATACAAACCAACACCAGGATGCCCCCAGAGACAAACAATGCCTTGACGTGTCCAGAGACAAACTCCGTCCGGATGCATCCAGAGACAAACTCCCTTCAGACACATCTGGAGCAAAATTCCTTCCAGGCACATCAGGAGATAAACTCCATCCGGATGCGTACAGATACAAATACCTCCCAGAAACGTCCAGAGAAAAACACCACCCAGACATGTCCGGAGACAGACAGAGATAGAGATAGAGACAGAGATACAGAGACAGAGAGAGAAAGAGACACAGAGAGACACAGAGAGAGAGACACAGAGAGAGAGACACAGAGAGAGACAGAGAGAGACACAGAGAGACACAGAGAGACACAGAGACACAGAGACAGAGAGACAGAGAGACAGAGAGACAGAGAGAGAGAGAGAGAGAGAGAGAGAGAGAGAGAGAGAGAGAGAGAGAGAGAGAGAGAGAGACACGGGTGGGGGGAGGGGAGTTAGCCGAGAGAATTTGCTCTTCCTCATGAACAAGACACACACTGTATTAGTGCATGGCCGATATCAGCAATTATTCAGGAATCAGAAGATTGGAGTCAGTGTGATTTACCGACTACAGTACGCACTGTATACAACCCAAAAACCTTGAGTATCTTTCAGATTGTTTTGGGGGGATTTCAATAAACAAACTATTTTTTAAATCGTTACATTATCGACGTTTCAGGTAGATGTGCATAAACATTAATCTTTATAAACAGCTGTCAATTGTCATGTGACGGGTGGGAAAAAAAAAAAAAAACATTGGCTCTATAATTTAGAAAACAGGATAATACGGCAAACGGCTCTGAAATCAGGCGTTATCAAATCGATTTTGCTTTGAAACTCACAGAGAAACCATATAACCGTCGTAAGTCATGTACCTCTTACTTGTAGCAACTGCCGACTGTAAAATCCCGATCGTGACATGAACTGCACCGCTTTCGACTGTGGGGTGCTCGGCAAGTCCCTGGGGGGGGGAGGGGGAGGGGTCAATGAATCATACAGCTCAATGAAGCTCGTTAATTTTAACATGTACCTCAATTTTTTGTTCACTCATAATATAATTCTCCAAACAGTAGAAAAAGATAATTTTAATGCTTTGGAAATTTCACATTTTCTTGTGTATATATGGAGAAGGAGGGACCATAGCCTTGCTTGCTTGAAGTAAATAGGTATATAGGCTCAGTTAGAAGACTCGTTATTTCTGTAAATTATTTGATTTCACAACAGATTTCGACACGATATCCGATCCTCAAAGCCGAAATAATATGTCGATGAAATACTTTAATCAGTCCGTGAGAGTAGATCATAGAAAAGTGCATCATATAATGCATGAAAACGCTCCAAGCTCCTAATTTGAAAACTATAGCACTTACAAAAGTGATGTACACAGCTATTCGTGGCTATGATGAACAGGCATTTGACAATACGAGTGAGGAAAGAAAAAAAACAACTTACTCATTAAAAAAAAAATCGTTGCAGCCTGTGCCAAGTCAAGGCATGGTTGAGAAGGCCAAAAAAACATGGCAGCTTCAGACCCAGGCGAGGTTACCCAGGATACGCCTGAAGACCCCAGAGAGCGAGGGGCCAAGGATGGCGCCTAATAAAGGATATGATTAAATAAGCCTGTTTATTTTTAAAAGGGGTCTTTAAATTAACCCAAACTCCCAATTTTCAGTCATGCAATTCCTTGGAGTTTTCTTAGTATGCATGGAAAGTTTCAGGCTGCTCGGTTTCATGGATTTGGAGATATTGAGCAGACACACACACACACACACACACACACACACACACACACACACACACACACACACACACACACACACACACACACACACACACACACACACACACACACACACACACACACACACACACACTTATTAGTGCAGATATTTATATTAATAAATGTCCGTGTGTGTGTGTGTGTGTGTGTGTGTGTGTGTGTGTGTGTGTGTGTGTGTGTGTGTGTGTGTCAGTGTGTCCGTGTGGCTCCTCCATAACTCCAAAACCATGAGACCTAGCAGACTGAAACTTTGTATGTACACGAAGAAAACTCCAAGGAAGCCAACACACCAGGAACAAGCTCAAATGAGCTAAGATCCTCGTCCTCTTAATGATGACGTCATAAAAACGAATATGACGTCATTGTGATGTATCAGGTTTGCGATAAATTATCTGTGGTAATGCCCGGCTTGATTCCCGCAAACAAAATTCAAACAGCTTGCCTAGTTTCGGAGATAATGGTACAGGCGATTTCCATTAGCGGCGATATTATGATGTCAACTTTTTTTCTAGGAAGAATTTCCAAAATTGGAGATGGTTACTGCCTGCGCGTGGGCTTTCTGCATATACATGGCAAGCTTCACGAAGATCCGATGAAAACTCTGGGTTGTGAAACAAAAAATGTCAAAAAATAGGAATGGCGTCATAAAAATTGATATGACGTCATAGTGATGTATAATATGAGCGGTAATTCATCTCTCCTAATGCCCTGTTCGATTCCTGCAAACAGAATTCAAAAAGCTTGCCTAGTTTCGGAGATAATTTTTTAGCCAATTTCCACTAGCGGAGATATTTTGACGTCATAACTTTTTTTTTCTAGGAGGAATTTTCAAAATCTGAGATGGTTACTGTCTGCGCAGGGTATTTGTACATATATATGCCAAGTTTCAGGAAGTTTCGATGAAAACTATAGGCTGTGAAACAAAAAAAGTCCACAAGAAGAAGATGAAGAACAACATGAGTAAGACTTAGAGATCCTCCACGAGGATCTAAAAATCACAGAAGCATCCGTAAGTGATAATATAAATAAACTAGAAGGGCACTCGGTGGAGCACATACCTCCACCATGCAATGCCTGCTCCACGAGAACATATCGGGCCCAATACATTTTTTTAACAAGAAAAAGAGCAATCAGAGTTCAGACCCTCGTCAGGACTTCTTCTGAGTGGTATATTATTTTTTATAGGTTTTAGGGTATATCCAATATGGCTGCCAACCATGTGACCCATGATATCATATGTGTGAACCTTTTGTTCTTCAGGGACAGGCGGTCATACGTGTAAAGTTTCGCCTCGATTTGTTCAGCTACTTCAAAGAAAATTTTTGGAGGTTTTTGTTTGTTAAAAAACAATGTAGCTGACAAATTATATGACTGATGACGTAATGATTTTTTTTTTTCTGTGGACCATTTTATCCTTGGATTACCTTCAAAATTTTTCATACTGATCGAATGAGGCATTCTACATATGCTATTATAACGTCATAACGAGGGCACCGATGATGTAATTTTAAAAATCAAACTCATTCCCCATACGGATTACTTGCTATGTGCCAAGATTCAATTATTTTCCTTGGTGCGGTTTCAGAGGTCCAAAGTTTTGTTTTTTCAATATGGCTGCCACACCACGTGACCTATGACGTCATAATTATCATTAAAACATTCTACATGAGTATTTGCACATACGGAAATTTTTTTGTCTCAATCCAACAAGTGGTTACAGAGAAAAACACAAAAGTCCTGTGCAGACAGACAGACGAGACAGACAAACAAACAAACAAACAAATGGACCCAAATGCAATACCCTCTCCTTTGGCAAGGGTAAATATCATGCTATACAGTAGTATATCGTTTTTGGCCCTATCTCTCAATGGTGAAGAATCACTTTTAAAAATCAAATAATTCTCGCATCCAGATCTGTCTTCAGATCTTCACCAAAATTGAATCAATTCTTCCTTGCACACACCCAACATGTCCACCAAGTTTTATTCGAATCTGTCCACAACTTTTGAGATATCGTGCTATCTCTCATTTTTGGCCCCATCTCAATGGGGAACAATCACTTTAAAAAAAAATCAAATAATTATTGTATCCAGATCCAAATACAGATCTTCACCAAATTCTAATCAGTTCGTCGTTGTCATACACCCAACCTGTCCACAAGATTTCATCCGAATCTGTCTACAACTTTTTAAGATATCCTGCACACAAATAAACAGACAGACAGAAAGGGGTGAAAACATAACCTCCTTCACCTTCGGTGGTGGAAGAAATGAAAAAAAAATAATAATAAAAATCAAATGCAGGTGAGAGACCTGAGACAATGGGGTGGCATGGTTCATATTCTTAATAAACAATGTGCAAGCACACTCTGCTGGTAAATATATAGATGTATATGTAGATGTAGATGTAGATGTAGATATAGATATATACTCCTCCATGAGCCTTGGATCAATGTAGACAAAATAATAACACTCATCTAAACGATTGATGATGTCGACCTATGTAAATGAAATGTAGACCTATAAAATAACCCGAAAATAATTTACAACCTTTATCTTTCAACGAACCAATGCCCTGGAATTACAAGTTTCTTTTATTTTTCAATTTGAACTTTGATTCGTGAGTTATTTAATTTTTGCTGCAAATGAGCATGGCCCGCGTGTCATTGTATCTCAGACGTTAATTGGTCATGTCACCATAACCCGACGTCAGCTGAAGAAGTGTTCATTAAACCCGATTCCGGTTGTTTCACTCGCAGGAACTGTCAGATTGATAAAGAACCCTTACTCGGCCCTGGCATTTGGATCTGCGCACGTAATCACCTACCCTTTGGCAAATACTCCGTTTAAACCTACCAGCTCAACTGAAACTCTCTTTTAGTAGGCCAGTAGGTTCCAAGACAAGACAAGCCAGTGTAAATACAGTAGTTCATGGTACATCTTGCTATGAAGGGTTGTGTCTTCCTATCAGAACGTCTCTTGAAAGATTTCTCTATAATCTAATGGTCTCAAAGAGTTAGTCTTACCTAAAGAGCCATTCCGTTTCTGCATTTGCAAGGTCACAACACAAACAAAATAATAAATACATGAGAAACTCGAGAGATGATAGAACACCTTACCTCATGTCGAGAAACAAGGACATGTGCGGCCTCTGCAAGCAGCAAATTTCTATGGTCATAATGATGTAAAATGCTGCAATATTTTGTCCAAGTACTGCGAAACGGAAGGGTTTTGAAATGCCATGAAGGTAATTTGTGCTCTACTTTAGTGTTCAAGTACTGTATATAATTCAAACTAAATAAAATAAAGATCTTAAAGCTTGGAGAAAAAAATAACTTTGCAGTTCACCGCAATTGATCCAGCGAGCGAGCGGATCCAGACACGGATCCAGATTCAGATCTTCACCAAAATTAAGCATCGCTGTCTTTGGCCGCTCACCTACAGACACAACAAATTTCAGAATGATTGCTTGAAAACTGTGGCCAAAAATCGTGTGACAAACACACAAACTAACGCAACAGGCCAACATAGTTGGCAAAATATTTTCTTCGCCAAGTAACAAAGTGAACCAATTGTGAACACCGCACTTCGCATGGACAGAGTAATGAAGGTCAGATCAAGTATGGGAGCATGCACGAACAGCGTGTCACTGCGTCCACTTTCCGCCGGCACTCCAGGGGCCTCCATCTGGTCATCCCCCAGGGCAGATGCCTGGCCCATCCCCATCTCCTTCAGATGCCGATCAACCTGCTGCAACCACAAAGCACGTGGTCGACCCATTGGCCTACTTCACTCACGAGGCTCCCTCGCTGAGAGAATCTGGGGAGCAGGATCAGCGTCAGGAAAATAAGCCACATGTCCATCCAGCCGCAGCTGACACTAATGGACTATGCAGGTAACAAATCTCATTTGAGTCTCTCTCAGCAATCACTCGTTGGACACAAAGTCTGACCAGCAATAGCTGAGGATTCTCCAAGGAGACCTGGCACCAAAGGAAATAAGTCTCTGGCTCATATCCCTGGTCCACCGGCAACATCAAGGATGGTGGTCTTGAAGGCATTCCACAAGTCTTCAGTTTTCACCAAAGCACCCACACCTCCCAAATCCCCACTCAACCTGCTCACAAACTCCTCAGCTACCCTCTCATCTTTGAGCTTGCCAATATCCAGCCGAGGCTGGGATGGTACAATTCTCCCAGATTTGAGCTGCAACTTCAGAGTTGCTACAACAAGCCTGTGGTCGGTATTGCGGAATTGAGCACTCCGGTAGACCCTGCAGTTCTGGATCATCCTCTAGTGACCATCAACAAACACGTGGTCAATCTCCTTTGCCACATCACCAGCATTACAATACCAAGTCCAGCAATGAGCCTGTGGGTGCTGAAACCATGAACCAGCCATCCTCAGTGCAAGTCTTGCAAAGTCAAGGAACTTAGTGCTATTCTGGTTCATAGTTCCTGACCCATGGGGACCAACACATGTCTCATTACCATCCCAATCAGTTCCAGTCAATGCATTGAAATCCCCCAAGACTAGAAAAGTATCTCGTCTGGGGCACTGATCAACCACAGACTCGAGCGTGGCATAGAATGTATCCTTCACAGTGAGATCACTTGCTTCAGTTGCAGCATATACAGAGACCAGGGAAATGACACCCAAGGAGTGACGAATCCTTAGTCTCATAATACGCTCGTTGACCAGTGTTACCTCAATTATCATTGGTGTCAGCTAAAACCTGTGCCCAATAATCTAAAATCTACAGAAACTCCTTGGGCATGGTAATCATCAGTGACCAGCCCAATAGTAGGTGTAACCACCCACTATTATCTCGCCGCAATCTGGTCTCCGAACCTCAGAGAGGGCTGCAATACCTATGTTCAAACGCTTGAGCTCAGATGATAACAGAGTGAGGTGATCATCCTCTCTTTGGGATAGGACATTTAAGGCACCCACCCGAAGAGACCGCCTCGGGATAACCCAAGGAGACTGCCGTTTGGTGGACGACAACTCAACACCACTCTGCCACTCACCACCGCAATCTGGCCCTGGAGGTTTACCCCATGGTTTTCCTCCTGCCTTCAAGGAATGGGGTTCCTGAAGGCTTTGCCCCATCCTGTCATCCGGTGAGCTGCCCTGCGGAGAAGCAGCAAAGGATGTACTCCCACGGAGTGGGTTTTCAGATATCCTTACATTTGTGGGTTTTGCGGAATGAAGTGTTTCATGGTGGCAGGAGTGCAAATCCTACCACTAACCTCCTAAAAAAAAAGTAACCCAACTGCAAGAGGACGTCCACAGTTGGGCACTAGAAATGGATGGCCGTTGGCTCACAACGAGCTCCTCTGCCCTTTGACAGGTTTTATTTTTAATCCTGCTGGGTGTCCATATCCAAACATCATCCTCACCAGAAAGCCTGGTGGGGGAGATGGTTTAGTCGCCGACAACCCGACCAATGAAGATTTCTCACTAATTGCAAAGGAGAAAGCCAATGTGCTGACAATGTCAAAGCACTCCTTACTCCCCAATGCTTTTACATACCACAACACAACTCTACCCCTGAAGGTGAAGGAGGTTTTGTTTTCACCGCTTTCTGTCTGTCTGTTACTTGCAAAATCGAAGATTTTTCAAGTATATTATTGGTCAGTCGATTTTGTTATTCTGTCTGTCTGCTTCTGTTTAATCGCGTACAGGTCATAATTCCAAACCGATCACCATGAAACTTTACCAAGTTGTAGAGGTAATCTCAACTGAAAAGCGGATTGATTTTGAGGTCAAAGGTCAGAGGTCATCTTGAGGTCAAGTTTCTAAAATCATCATTTTTCATCCGATTGACTTGAAATTTGAACAAGATTTGTACATTTTGTCCCTGGAATGGAAAACCAACTATTTCTGAGGTCAGAAGGTCAAAGGTCAACTCAAGGCCAAAATTTAAGATTATAAATTTTTCTCTGAAAAAATCGTCAATTTTCATCCGATTCACTTGATGATTAAACAGCAATGGCATTTGGTACATTACTGAATTGGGAAAGCAACTGTTTTGAGGTCAAAAGGTCAAGGGTCAACTCAAGGTCAATCAATTTTCATCCGATTGACCTGAGATTTACGATTGGCAATTTTAATCTAAATGAAATGGACAATTTGATGTATCCATGGAAACCTTTGGAGAGGGGGATGGCTATTGCAAGTATCATGCTCTGCATGACGTCTTTTTCCTGTTTGTTTGTTTGTTTGTTTGTCTCTGTGCAGGATATCTCAAAAAGTTGTTGACGTATCTGGATGAAATTTCGACGACAGGTTGGGTGTGTGACAAGGACGAAGTGATTACATTTTTGGTGAAGATCCGGATCCAGATCCGCCTACGATAATTTTTTAAGTGAATCTTCACCATTGAGAGATAGGGCTAAAAAACTATAATATATAGCATGATATTTCAAAAATGTGTTGGGCCAGATATGTTCTCGTGGATCAGATATTACGGGGCAGAGGTATGTGCTCCATCGAGTACCCTTCTGGTTCAAGTTGAAATCTTTCTACTTTATGCTGCCACGATCTTTCCAGGGAGACCATTGCATGGAACAACTAGTCTGAGTGAACGACTCCGACATCTCAAGAGCTTTACTTCCATGCTGTGGCCCCTCGGTCCTGCCACTCTCCATTCCACTGAATAACTAATATTCTGCATTAATTCTGTTGATACCCTTTATTATCTTCAACATCTCTATCAGATCAAACATCCTTTCTAATTATTTGAAGTTCTGTCTCCTTCAGTCGCTCCCCGTATTAAACCTTATCTCTGGCAGCTATCTTTCCCCAGATGTTGTGACCAAAACTGCCCACAATATTCAAGATGAGGCGTCATCAAATTCTGATAGTGTTAAAACTATATGACCCGCAGCAAGTTATATTATTCGGGCTTTTCAAATTCACGCTCATCCCATCTGCTTTCTCTGTCATTTTAAGCTCTTTCTCTGTGCCTTTGAGGTTCAAATTTATATGGTACAGATCCGCATGACCGAGTCTCCACCATGATGTCAACGCAAGCTGTGGCTTTGACTGTCTCTGACGTCATGTGCATCTTCACACACGTTGTCATGGCTACTACCTATCTGCTTGTAGGTTGGTTTGGGCAGACTTGTACACGGTATACACCCAAACCTGTAGATTTCCAATCAGAAATCAGCCACAACAGTGAAAAAAAAAAAAAAACGTTTATCAGTCAATTTCATTGAGGGGGAAAGGATTTTTACAGTGTCCTATTAAGACGTGAGCAATTATGAGCAAACTACATGAATTTAGCATTATAACAGATGTGAATATCATGCTTTGAATGTCTTGTTTTGCCTTTGTGAGATGGAACATAACTGTCAGTGTCGACAGCAAACCGAGCAAATATTCCACCATAAAATTTCACTTGGTGGAATTACTGGACGTGTGGATGCCCCCCTACCCCACCCCCTCCCGACACAGCCCACACCATCAGCTCTTCCATGATCCTTTGGATATCTCTAAAAACAAAACGAAAAACATTCCTTAGCATAAATTCCAACAGCATAGCGTTATACAGAAAAACTCGATGTGCTTTGTATTCCAAATATTCTTAACATGATGTGTTTTTTGAAATTGTGGATGAGTCAGAACGATGGAAAATACTAATGCACAAGAGTTGATCAATAAGTCTGTGGCCTAGCGAAGAAGAACAAATATAAGTATTCAATTTAATTACTATTACCATCACTAGAGGAGAGGGTATTGCATTTAGTTCTGTTTGTTACTTGTGAAAATCGAAGATTTTTCAAGTGTATTAGTTAGTTGCGTGTCTTATTCTGTCTGTATGTTTCTTGCCTACAGGTCACAATTTTAAACCAATCTTCACAAAACTTCACCACACAGTAGAGTTTGTCATAACCAGGAAGTCTATTGTTTTTGAGGTCAACATAGGCCAAAGGTCAACAACTGTCAAATTTCTAAAATCCTCAATTTCCATACGATCGACTAGAAATTTAAACAGGATTTGCATATCAGGTCAATGAATTCAACCCCCAATTATTTTTGAGGTCAACATATAATAGGCCTGATTTATAAAATTGTCAATTTCCATCTGATCGACTTGAAGTTTGAAGAGGAGTTACATATTTGGTCATTGAATTCAACCACCAGTTATTTTTGAGATCAACATAAGTCAAAGGTCAACAACTTTGGTGAGATTTTGAAATCCTCAATTTTCATCCGATTGACTTGAAATTTAAAGAGAATTTAAATTTCAGGTCACTAAATTCAACCAGCCAACTATTTTTGACGTGAACAAAGACCAAAAGGTCAACATTGGCCAAAGGTCAACAACTAAGGTGGGATTTCTAAAATTCTCAATTTTCATCCCATTGACTTGAAATTTGAAGAGGATTTGCATCTCAAGTCACTGAATTCAAGTACGAATTATTTTTTGAGGTCAACATAGGCTAAAAGGTCAAGATAGGCCGAATTTCCAAAATTGTCAATTTTCATCCGATTGACTTGAAATTTTAATAAGAGTTGCATATTTGGTCATTGAATTAAACCAACAATTATTTTTGAGGTCTGAAGGTCAAAAGATGAATTATTTTTGAGGTCTGAAGGTCAAAGGTTTTATGGATTTCGCAAGTATCGTGCTATGTTTGTCTGTCTGTTTGTTACTTCTGAAAATCGAAGACTTTTCAAGTATATTGGTTGGTCTTGTGCATTATTCTGTCTGCGTCTGTGTCTGTTACTTGAAAAGTGAACATTTTTCAAGCATATTGGTCAGTCGATTTTGTTATTCTGTCTGTCCGTTTGTCAACCACCTACAGGTCACAATTCTAAACCAATCATCATAAAACTTTACCAATTTATAGAGGCAGTCTCAATTGAGAAGCCCATTGATTTTGAGGTCAAAGGTCAAAGGTCATCTTGAGGTCTAATTTCTAAAATTGTCATTTTTCCTCCGATTGACTTGAAATTTGAAGAGGAGTTGCATATTTGGTCATTGAATTCAACAACTAATTATTTTTTAAGGTGAAATTTGTTTTATGAGTTTGGCAAGTCTCGTTCTGTGCATGACATCTTTCTTGTTTGTTTGTCTGTCTCTTTGTTTGGCCGCACAGACCAAGACTGTTTTTCACTGCAACTGTTTGTTGGATTGAGACAAAATTTTCACCATAGGAACGACTACTCATGTTGAATGTTTTAATGATGATTATGATGTCATAGGTAATGTGATGTGGCAGCCAATGTTGGAAAAAAGGAAAAACTTTGGATTTCTATCTCCAAAACCGCACCAAGGAAAAATTGAGACTTGCCACATGGCAAGTACTCCACATGGGGAATAAGTGTGATTTTTTGATGTCATAGGTGCCTTTGTTATGAAATCATAAATGAATACATAGAACGCAACATCCAAACAGTACGAACATTTTTGAGGCTCATCCAGTAATAAATTGATCCACAGGAAAAAAAAATAGATGACATCATCAGTCATGTAGTGTGGCAGCCCAAATTTCTTTTTTTCAACCTTGAAAAATCTTCTTCCAAATGGTCAAACAGATCCAGGCGAAACTTTACACATATGGCCGCCTATCCATGAAGAAGAAAAGGTTCACGTATACGATGTTATAGGTCATAATGTTTGGCAGCAATATTTGGATTTACCCTAAAACTTAAATATATATATATATATATATATATATATATATATATATATATATATATATATATATATATATATATATATATATATATATATTCTTCTCCAGAACAGCTGGATAGATTGAAGGGAAGCTTCGAACAAATGTTCCCCAAGCCTTGGGGATACCAGTGTATTCACGAATAATCCATAGGTCACATGGTCTGGCAGCCATATTGGATTGAGCGAAAATCTTTAAAAAAAAATTATTTCTCTTGAGTCACTTCATCGATCAATGTGAAACTTCAAAATTATGATCTATGAGTAATGGGGAATAGATGTTTTAAATTTCAACCTGATCAGATGCGTGGTCTGGCAACCAGAATTATTTATTTTTCTGATCTGGGTTCTCTTTTTTTATAATAAGGCTCACTTGGCTGCACTTGGATGGGTTTGAGGGTAGAGAAGTAGCAGCTGAAACCCGAATCCTATCCAGATTCCTCATGATGACTTCATCTTTCTTTTTTGCTTGTTCAGGTTCCTTCTGATTACACCAATGCAGTACTGTACCTATTCGGTCCTCCATTTGATTTGAATTGAATTTATTTTAATCCCATTCTGAATTCAATTGAATAATAATAAATGTGATGGGTCAGGGTCAAGTCTCCAATCAAAGTAGGGTTGCATCAAAGCGGGACGTCTTGGTACTCGGTCATCACTGCCAGCAGTTTTAAAGTGGCCATTCTCGTTATGTCCATTATTAATTATGTAACACACCAGTACATAAGCACCACACAAACAATTCCTGGTGAGGGTCTGCAATCTATGATTGTTCTTTTTCTAGTTTTGTATGGTTACAGGGGACACTGCTGAGAACATTGCTGTGAACATCATTGCTGAGAACATCACTGTGCCACTGATCCAGTGCCCCCTGTTACCAGTAAGCTGGTATTCAATATTATTTCCTTGAAACAAAAATGGCTAATATTTCAGTGGAAGATAGATATAAGAGTAGAATGTGTGTTTGTGTATATATATATATATATATATATATATATATATATATATATATATATATATATATATATATATATATATATATATATATATATATATATATATATATATATATATATATAGTATCTCACAAAAGTGAGTAAACCCCTCACAAATATGTAAATAATTCAGTGTAACTTTTTAAGCAGCTGTGTTAGAAGCAAAACCTTAGAGTTGATGACAGAGTAGACATTCTGCAATATGTACGCAGGCACAAAACTGCCATTCCATAAAAACAATGTGGCATATTACGAATATTTCTGAAAGAGGAGGCAACAAAAGTGAGTACACCCCTGCTATTGTCTGCACAAGAAGTAAGTCAAGCATGGTAAAACAGCTTCCATTTTCATCATTTTCTGCATATTTAAGTCAAAGAGTGTTAATGGTACAAATATGCACCAAACAATACACACTATGTCTATGGAGCTACAACCTCCCTGGTATGTTGAAAGTGAAGAAGTGTACTCAATGCACTAATTGTCTGTCTGCTTGCTGAATAAATAATTGTATAGGAAATACTGTACCAATCGCCATTGAGAAAGCAGCATGGCTCCTCATGATAAAGAGCTCTCGAAAGATGTCAAAGATCGAATCGTTGCCCGAAATAAAGATGGCCAAGGACACAAGAAGACAAGTGCTTCTTTGAAAGTAAGCCCCAACACCGTGGCCAAGTTCATCCAGAGATTCTCCAAGAAGCGTACAACAATGAGTTGCGCTTGCCAGGGCAGACCAGCAAAGATGACTGCACGCACTGTTCGCCAAGTTCAGAATCTAGTCCTTCAAGACAGACGACAAAGTGCCGCCAAGATTGCTGAAGAGATTTCTACAGCTTCTGGCCAGTCTGTTAGTGCGTAAATCATACGTTGCACACTCCATAGTATCGGGTGGCATGGGCGTCGTCCAAGGCGTAAGCCTCTCCTGAAGCAGAGCCACAAGAAAGCTCGCAAACAGTTTGCTGAAGCACATCAATCCAAGCCCCTGGACTACTGGCAACATGTGCTCTGGTGTGATGAAACGAAGATCAATTTGTTTGGATCTGATAGAGTGCAGCGTGTCTGGTGGCGACCTGGGGAACAGTACCAAGACAAGTGCGTTATCCCTACTGTCAAGCATGGTGGTGGTAGTGTCATGGTTTGGGGATGCATGAGTGCTGCCGGTACTGGAGAGCTCAAGTTCATCGAGGGAATCATGGCTTCTACGATGTACTGGGACATCCTGAAGGAGAAGATGTTACCCTCCCTGTGAAAACTTGGTAGAGGAGCTGTATTTCAGCATGATAACGATTGGAAGCATCGTTCCAAGCAGACAACTGCCTTTCTGAAGAAGTCGAAGGTCGATGCGTTGGAGTGGCCAAGCATGTCACCTGATGTAAACCCAATAGAACACCCGTGGGGCATCCTGAAATGTAAGGTTGAGGGACGAAAGGTGTCCAACATCACGCAACTTCGAGAAGTCATTGCAGAGGAGTGGAACAGGATCCTAGGAAAAGACACGTGGAACACTGGTCAACTCCATACCGAGTAGAATAGCTGCTGTGCTCAATAACAATGGTGAACATCCAAAATACTGAAAACAATCACACTTCAATGTGAGAAGGTACATAGGGTGTACTCACTTTTGTTGCCCCCCTCCACCCCCCCTCTTTTCATAGATACACCCAGTATACCACATTGTTTCCACAGAATAAATGTTTTGGGCCTGTACATGTATGACAGAATGTCTACTCTATCATTTCTTTGAGTCTTGTGTTTATAATACATCTGAGTAAAAAGTTACAACAAAATATGTACATTTTTGTAAAGGGTGTACTCACTTTTGTGAGATACTGTATATATATATATATATATATATATATATATATATATATATATATATATATATATATATATATATATACATACATACATACAAAACAACAACAATGATCGAATCGTTGCACAGTTCGATATCACAGTACATTGAATCCATACAATGCCTATAGAAAATCCAAACCCCCTTTCAATATTTTGACCTTTTGTTGCCTTATAGCCTGGCATTAAAGTGCATCAACGCAGACTTTTTCCACCTTTAGTTACACATCGTAACCCATAACTTCCTGGTGAAAAACAAATCCCACAAATTTCAGAAAGTTAATTAAAAATACAAAACCAGAATATCTCAGTTGGAGGTCTTGATTTGGCATCCCCCCCCCACCCCCACACCCCAGTCCCTTATAATCTTAAGGTTGCAAAAAAGTAACTGCAAATTATCTCAGGTGTAATGAATCACCTTCAAAATCACACACCACGTTAATTGGCCTCCACCTGTGTTAGATTGTCATGATTCTGAATTAAGAATAAAATCAGCTGTTCCTGTAGGTTTCCTCTGCTGACGAGTGCATTTTCATAGCAAAGACTCAACCATGAGCACTAAGGAGCTTTAAAAAGACCACTGTGATAAAGCTGTGAAAAGGCACAGATAAGGGGATGGGTATAAAAATATTTCAAAAGCCTTGAAGATCCCTTGGAGCACAGTCAAGACAATCATTAAGAAGTGAAAGGTGTATAGTACCACCACAACCCTGCCTAGATCAGGCTGTCCCTCCAAACTGGATGACCAAGCAATTAGGAGATTGATCAGAGAGGCCACCAAGAGGCCAATCACAACCTTGAAAGAGCTACATGCCTTTATGGAAAAGACTGGTCACTGTGTGCATGTGACATCCCAAGCACTCCACTAGTCTGGCTCATACGGTAGGTGTCAAGAAGGAAGCCATTACTCAAAAAGCTCACCTCGAGTCCCATTTGAGGTATGCAGCAAACCACTCTGGATATTCATAAACCATGTGGCAAAACGTTTTGTGGTCTGCCAAAACCAAGATATAATATAACCTTTTTGGCCTCAATGCAAAATGTTACGTTTGGCGCAAACCCAACACAATACATCACCCAGAGAAAACTATCCCTACTGTGAAGCATGGTGGTGGCAGCATCATGTTATCAGGATGATTATTTTCATCAGGAGGGACTGGGGCACTTGTTAGGATAGAAGGGAAAATGGATGGAGCAAAATACAGAAAAGTCCTGGAGGAAAACTTGCTGCCCTCTGCAAGAAAGCTGAAAATGGGACGGAAGTTCACCTTTCAGCATGACAAAAACCTGAAGTACACAGCCAAAGCTACAGCGGAGTGGCTGAGGAACAAAAAGATATATGTCCTTGAGTGGCCCGTCAGAGTCCAAATCTATATCCAATCAAAAATATGTGGCATGACTTGAAGATTGCTGTCCATAAACGCTCCCCACACAAACTTCACTGAGCTGAACAGTTTTGTCCAGAAGAATGGGCAAATATTGCCCAATCAAGGTGTGCAAAGTTGGTAGAAACCTATCCCAACAGACTCACGGCTGAAATTACTGTCAAAGGTGCTTCCACCAAGTATGAACTCAGGTCAAATCCTGCACTATCGCTGATGATTCACCAATAAGAGATGAAACTGGTCCGGTAGCTGAGGGGTTGCATAGCATTGGGATTCTCATGTGTGTGCTATGTGTGAACGTCTTTGTAGTTGTTGAGGAACTCTGGGAAGGGTTCAAAACAGCATAGCGCTTACCTAGTGTTGGTCTTCTTGGTCTTCTTTATGCAGCTTCTTCAGCTAGAGGAGTTTTGGGAGGAGTCAATTGTTTATATAATCCTAGTCACCTGGGTTTAGTTGATAAGGTGAGAGGTGATTGGCTATTCCCTCCATTCACAGGTGAAAAATGTGGGTGGTTTCTTTCTACATATATATTGATATTGTTCAAAGTTTGGAAATGCACCCTGGGGGAGATCACCGATGTAGAATGAGTTATTTCATTAGTTTATGTGGTAGGAAGACCATTGCCCCGTATCCAGTGCTCTAAGGGGGAAATGCATTGTGAGGTTAGTCTGTTTATTCCTAGTGTGATGTCTTCTCATTTCCCTTTTAATATCCTCAATCCACCAATAATCCACTTCACCAAGCCTCAATTCAACAACCATGATTGACCCCATCGGTCTTTCCTTCAACCCCGCAGTCAGTCGTTCGTCCTTCGGTCCATCTGTATCCATTATCCCAACACTCAACCCACTCATTCTTTTATTATTCACAATCAACCATCTGTTCAACCCCGTGTGTGCTAACGAATCCCTCACCATTACACAATTAATCCTCCAGTTACCGAATTACCTTCCCCCATTCTTCCTTCCAGCACCCCTACATTTGTCACGTGGCACAACACCTCTCAAATACAGTACAAACAAAGTGCAAATACAGTACAAACAGTGCAAGGGAACAAATATTTTGCTCCTGAAGTGATTTAGGGTTTATTATGAAAAGGGTTTGAACACTTATGCAACTGAAAATCATCTGATTTTCTCTGTTAATCTAACTTATTCACATTTTATCTGCATTTTTTAGCTTTCTCACTTTGGAGTACTTTGTGAAGACTCTATATGTTAAGTTTGATTTGAAAGCTTCATGAAATAAGCTCAGGTGGTATCAAAAGATGAAAACTTTGGACGAGGGTGAATACTTTTGCAAGCCACTGCACATATCATCTCCTCCTCCGAGAGGATTTACCGAGAACACTAAAACTTTCAGGGTTCCCTCTCCTTCACAGCCACCCCCAGCGCCACTCCCCCCTCCAACATCACTCCCACAATTCCCACCACCATCCCACACCCCACCATTCACCATCCCACCACAATCACCCACCAACCACCACTCTCACAATACTCACCACCATCCCACACTCCTCTCCACCATCCTCCTCAAAATCACCCATCAACCATCACCCCCACAATTCCCACCACCATTCCACCCCCACCCCACTGCCCCCCCCTCAATCCCCCATCAGCCATCACCCCCAAAAAATCACCACCATCCTACACCCACCCTCCTCCACCAATCCCCCACAATTCCCATTCCCACTACCACCACCCCACAACTCTTCTCCCCCCCCAGCACCACTGCCCCCTCCACTGGGGCAGGACATCGACATGGCACGAGACAGCACGAACACGACACCACAGAATGAACACGGTACGACATAGCACCGCAGCAAGAACAGGACATGATCAAAGACACAAATGGTGTCCCAGGAAAGTATGAAATCGGATGATCACATAACATATAAGACAACTAGTCAGCCTGCAACGGCGGGACAAAGCATTCATCACCCATTTTGTCTGTGGTGTCCGAGTGTGCATGGGCGGTGTCAGCTGTCTGTCGATGACGGGTACTTCTGCTGGAGTCGCATAACTGACGGAAAATCAAAACCTACCAATCTGTCGTGAACATGCGACCAGCGTTTTCTTCTTCACAAACACTTCCGCCTTCTTCCTCTGATTCACTCACACAAGGCTCAAAGCTAGATGGCTCCATAATCCCCCCGAAAGCGTTTCCATTACTTTCGTCTCCAACCGCTTCTTCAAAATCCCACTGATCAGTTTCAACATACTGAGAACCTTCAGTGTTGTTAACGACGGTGGGATCAGTATTTGAATCCGAGCTCGACATGCACTGTTTCTTTCTGTTAGCCGCCATTCGGATCTATATGGCTTCAAGATGTGACGTCATTGACAAATTTGAAAATCGACACTCAAGGGCTTTTTTGACACTTAGTGATTGGTAAAAAAAAAAAAAAGTCAAATTTCTTTCCCTTCAAATGAGACTGTGATTAATGATTCTCAATAGTTTTCGGGGGGGGGGGGAAAATTGTGTTTGGGTTCCCCTACAAGACTGCCATCCTGATTATGTGTTGTATTTGAAAGAATGACTTCTAGAACCACTGTCACCATAAAACAAATAGTGTTAGTGTACTCGTATAACTATGAAGAGACCCAACTCACGTCATTATAAACAAGCAGTATCTCCAAGGTGGTGTCCTAGCTCCAAGCAGTGGAATACAAGGCCACCTTCCTTCCTGGCTTGCTGATTTCCTCCAATCATGCAGTCAGCACACAGCATTAACTACAATCCTTTCATCCCCTCTTTCAGGGAAGGCTCGAATTCCCGAAGGCTGTGTCTTGATGCCAGTCTTGTTCAACATTTACATTAATGACTTCTCCAATGATCTGGAAAATCCTATTTTCCTCTAAGCACAATACTCTGCTTTACACTGTAAAATTCCACATCCTACCGAAAGGCCTCCTCTACTCACCTGGAAAAGATAAGATTCTGGTGTAGCACTTGTTACATGGCTTCCAATCCAGGTGAATGTGATAT
>NC_140962.1:133648341-133705841 GCF_056783735.1 Eptatretus burgeri
ACCCAAAACATACCTCCAGGCTGTCAGAACTACCATAGTAGAAAAGAACAAGAGGGTGGGCTTCAAATCATGGAATGGCCAGCACAGTCTCCAGACTTAAACCCCATCGAGCTGGTTTGGGATGAACTGGACAGAAGGGTGAAAGCAAAGCAACCTACGAGTGCAGCACATTTGTGGGAACTTCTGCAACAGTGTTGGGAAGAACTTTCCGAACAATATTTGATTTCCATTGTAGAAAGAATGCCAGGAGGATGTTCGGCTGTTATATCTGCAAAAGGTGGCTACTTTGATGAGTCAAAAATTTAGATTAAATTTTGTTCAACAAAACGATTCCATGATTTCTTTTTTATCTGCAATTGTTATCTTGCCAAAACTAAGTTTTTGCAAGATCAGTTACTTGGTAAGTTTTTTTTGTTTGTTTGTTTGTAATCATTGGATTTTTCACCTTTATATCACTCTGTAGAGCACAATTCTCATTGGAAACTCTTGTGGGTACACATATCGTAGTATTATTACAATACCCTTCAGCACACATAAAGGTCAAGGTCAAAGGTCAAGGTCACTTTGCGGTAAATCATGGAGGTCGACGAAACCCTTATTTTTTGAGTAATTTTAACCGAATCATCTCCAAACTTTATGGGAATGTAGTATATGGTCTGGCACTCAGCTGATTAGTTTTTGGTGGCGATTGGCCTTGACCTTCATGGTTAGCGCCTGAGGTCAAACATATTTGACCCCAAGGTCAAATTTTCAACTTTTAGGAACCATATTGTGTAGTACCTCAAATTGAACACCTCGATGAGTGCTTTCTAGATATGTCAAGCTTAAGACATTATAACGTCATTTGGTGACGTTATGAGGCAAACGCATATTTTTCATGGTTACTCTGTAGAACGATTCTCATCGGAATCTCTCGTAGGCAGATATTCCTCAAGGAGTCGCTCCTGGTGGATAGCAGCTCTGTTCACCTCAGTGTGACCTTAAAGAAGTCACACGTGGTCACCTTTTGGCAAGATACGGGTCACCCTGCGGGTGACATTGGTTTATTTATTTGTTCTCTGCTTTCATTTCAGAGTACATTGAAATATTAAACTGCTTCAATTTCAGTAAAAACAGGAAAAATGGGGATGTTCTAAAACGTTTGACCGGTAGTGTATATACACACATATAAATACATATATATACACATATAAATCTACACACATGTATACATATACACACACATATACATATATATATATATATATACATACATATACATGTATACATAGTTTTCACATTGGAAAATATATATATATATATACACATGTATATATATGTATATATATATATATATGTATATATATATATATATGTATATATATATATATATATATATATATATATATATATATATATATATATATATATATATATATATATATATATATATATATAATATAATATACATGGGGAAATTTTTCACATTGTAAGCAAGAACGAAGCGTGCTTTGTATGTGGAGACATAATAAATAGCAGCAGTTGCAGCATAGCCTCCCATTGTCTCGGGTCGCTCACCTATAGTATGCACTAAAAGGCTGCACTTAATTTCAGATATTTTCATTTACCGTCGCTTTCAGATGATTCTGTGATTTTTCCCGGTGCCTCAGCTTCGATGTCCGGCGTTACGCAAAATTTCAGCTTTCTACGTCACGCGGAAAGTACCGAACATTAATTTCAGTCATGGTAAAACCGCATCATCCACAAAAAGCAACCATCTGTCTGCCATCCAGATGATTGTTCCCACAAATGCAAACCATTCAACCAGAAGGCTTGTGATGTGATCGGCGGGTAAATCGAAACATGTGGAGTGTGACGAGCACTCCCCCAATCCCCATTGGACATCGTCCTACACCATCGTATTGTTTGATGTTTAACTGATGTTGACCATGCAATCTTTGTCTGTTTGACAGAGGCCTCTGTGTTGGAGGTGATGATTTGGTGTTGGTATAGATAAAATATAAATAAAATATAAATAAATATATATATATATATATATACAATATAATATATAGTCTATTTACATTGGACAAGTCCAATCACAGCTCTCACCCATAATTGGAGGGAAAAACCAATCAGCTCTCACCTCATCAATTACCCCACATGTCTAGAATTATCAAATAAATTCACTCCCTTGCTCTTGTAGCCAAAGGAAGCTGCATAAAACAATCAAGAAAAGCCACACAAGGCAAGCCCTTTGCTATTTCATACTTTCCCGGGTTCCTCAACAGCTGCAGACATTCACAAGTAGCACGTACATGAGAATCCCAATGTCCCACACCCCCCTCAGCGGATGGACCAGTTTCATCACTTGTTGGCGAATCATCAGTTATCATCGGTTTCCTCACTTGTTGACCCTTTTAAGATTAGATTCAGATCATTGATTGATTGAAAAGTAATATCCAAGGTGTAGCAAATTACATTCATTGTTGTTTGACAGTTGTGTAAATGTGGCTCAAAAGAGTCTAATGGGAGATGGTTGAGATTCCAACGCCTGAACTGGTGCTCAACCAGATGCAAACCTGAAACTGTTACTGCCAGAGCATCACCCATTATTTCAAAGCCATGGTTAAAATGGCTCAATTCCATTGGAAGACACCCTCTGCCTTCCATTTTTTCAGTGGCCCACCATCAAGTGCCGACCACGTGCACACACTTGTCAAATAGTTCCATCTACCAGACGCTATTATCATGGTAATGACATCTAGACAAAGGTGGGTGAAGAGATGATATAATGGTTTCGAGAAATTTTAGTGATTGTGCAAAGGTGTGCCCGACCCTACTGACCATGCTGGAACAAAAAAAAGGTAGTCTCCATGAGCAGTCAAGGATCGAAGAAGCCAGCAGGAGTGGAGAAGATCAGGCTATGGTGAGCTGCATGACAGAGCAGGCTGCTCAGGGAGTCGTCACAGCAACGCTGCAGTTGAATGCGAAACACCGGTTTGACCCACCGAAGCCCGAAGATGACCCAGGTGGTATGTGAAGAACTCCATTCCTCACTGTCCGTTGTCCACACTAACCCCTCCTATCCCATTGGAATACCTCTGGCTATGTATTCCTCTCCTCAACAAACCTAATGTTTGGCTGTGTGGTGTAATATCCACCCATTGATGATGATGAATCTGATCAATGCATGACCATGCATCCTAAGTCTATGATCCCCATCTGTGGCCACTTCAACTGCCACACTATGCACTGTCTGGGAGTTAGCTCTGCAACAACCAGCCATGACATTGCAGCAAAGGCTTTCTGGGACTCTGTGGGTCTGATCCAATCTGTAAACTTTCCAAGTCCCAACCCAGATTTCTGTAACTCTTACGTCCTCCCTCCATAATGACTGACTTTCCATCCAACCTTTCCTGTTCCTGCTCTGCCCCATTTGGCTCATCTGATCAATGTCTTGTCAAGACCCATATTCATCTGGTGATTGCTTGAGAACATCAGTGCCTTCCAGAGACGGTTCACTTGCAATCTTTTCTCCAGGGGTTCGAGCAAGCGGTGCACCACCACGTCATCCTTAGATGCCATTCCCTTCATGCGTTCTTTTCTATCACCATTAAACATACATAACTCAATCCTCTTAGTTGCAGGTTACTGTGTTTCCTTGCCTCCTCACTCTCCTCTTTTGTTGTGATCTGATTCCCTTAAGAGTTGAAGCCAACTCTGGCCCCACTGTCACCATTTTATTTTGCCTTTTTACCAAATATCAACTCACTCTTCCATGAGCCTCAATTGTGTACACAAAAACACCATGTAGAACATAGGAATGCCCATTTGTTCTACAATGGTTGTGTTTTTTTTCATAGAAGTCTTGTCTTCCTGCATCCTTCCTATATTTCTGGACCTCAAACTACTGGTATGAAGGCTGCTTGAACGTTTTCCATCAAAATTCGATTTTTGTCCGTTTCTATTGTTTTCTGTTGCTGGATCTATTTTCAGGTCATTTGGGAGAGATTGAGCTGTTGAAAAATGTGTTCCTGATGTGACAAGGATGACAAGATAATGGTGACAACACCTCTGGCAATGGTATTTCTAGACCTCTGGCAAGGGTGACAAGATAGCGTGCCTCACAATGGGTTGTTACTCATTGGTCCTGAATGAGGTCTTTCAGTGAACAGTCCAGTCTGACAGTACCATGTCAGTGACCCAAAAATGACACCGATATGAACGCTGCACTGGGAAATGTTGGCAATCTGAATCATCCACTTACCCCACCCCACCCCAACTATCCAGATGGAGTGAGCCAACTAATTTTGTGGTAAATGACACATAACCATTCCTGAGCTTATAGAAAACACTGTAATTGGCCAATTTATAGAGGGTATTGACAAAGGTCGTGTGCTACACGTATGGATATTACATGGGGGAACTGATTTGCACATGGATTTCCAGGATCATTCAGTTCAGGTGACGATAATTGCAACAATCCCTGTTGCTTGTACAATTTCCAGATTGTTGAAACTGTGATTGAGTGATGAAGACATTTCTGAACTGGGGATCACGAGCTTATTTCACATTTTATAAGTCGTTTGTAAATATATTTTTGGGTGCGCATATTATCTTCAGCACTGTATGTTTGCATTCTTCATATGTAGCACATGGCTGTGGGTGGCATCATTTGCTTGGAGTGCAGCCATGCACTCCAAGCAGTGATTGAATGGGCCTATTTTCCCAACCCAACCAATTTGAACACAGGCTTGACAACTCAGAGGCGAGTGTGCATTCCTCTCGGCTATCCTGGCAGCCTTACGTAGTAGCTGCTGGACAGGAACATTATTGTACTTTTACATGAGACAATAATGGCATTTGAAACAATCTCCTATAATGCCAATCAATCACTAACACGACAAAAAGCCATTTTAAAACTAATCCATGTCAGTGTGTGTGTGTGTGTGTGTGTGTGTGTGTGTGTGTGTGTGTGTGTGTGTGTGTGTGTGTGTGTGTGTGTGTGTGTGTGTTTTCTCCATAACTCCAAAACCATGAAACCTAACGGCCTGAAACTTTGCATGCATACTAAGGCAACTCCAACAGAGTACATGAATGAAAACTTGGTATTTAGGTAAATTTAAGCACCCCTTTTGAAGATAATTTATGGCCTTATTTTATTATCCTTTATGAAGGCTTCATCCTTGGTCAACCCCTTGGGTTAAACGGCCCTCCCTCGCTGGGATCTTAATTCGCCACTTTTTTTTGGCCTGTTGAACAATGCTTTCACTTGGAACAGGCCACAATGGTTTCTTAATCATAAAGTACTGAAATATATATATATATATATATATATATATATATATATATATTTTCACTTTGCTCACACATCATCGGATGCCTGATCTTCATATCTACGAATCGCTGATTACATCGCAATGCTTATAAATGCCCGGAGACGCCAGTGTTTGTTACTTTATTTCATTTCTGTGCATGTGATAAGCTCCAGAACCTCTTAAATTGAGCCAAATTCCAAAATTTAAACCGCAGAATTGACCTCAGCAGCAGTTCCGACTGCTAAAAAAAAAAATTGTTCATTTGACCATTACAGATATTGTTAGACATAACTGATCGCTATTCATTTGCCAAGCCAGCGCAGTTATATTAAACAGTCTGGAGATTAATGGAGTTGTCTGTAGTGTCCAACAATGTGCGAATTGGATAAATGAACACCTTTTAACCGAGTCGGAACTGCTTAAAAGCTCAATTCCGCAGTTTGAATTTTGAAATTTGGCTCATGTTAAGAGATTTGAGAGCTTATCGCATTTCAACTGAAATGCTTATAAACATCCAGAGTTATATTCGCACATTATTTCATACTCTGGACGTGTCTGGACGGTGTTTGGCTCAGGACGTGTCCGGACGGTGTTTGTCTCCAGACCATGTTTATATTATTACTGGTGGAAAATGGATTTCAGACATTATTTTGTTTCCATCTTCACTGTTATTCGAAGCAGAATCATTTTGATGAGACGGGATGAATTATAATTAACTCTCTACGGCACGTCTGTCTTCCCTTCTCGTCACCTCAGGCTTACCTTCTCCCAAACCTCCTCCCCCCCTCCTCCATCCCCATAACACTCTCTCGACGTTGATAAGCATTCGCTTGAAATGCGATGAGCTCAAGAATCTCTTAACCTGAACCAAATTTCAAAATTTAGTACGACCCAACCAGCCATTTCTTTTCAAGCATTTTGTTGGAGTGCTTGCTTGAGTGCTTAATAGTGGTGGCAGAATCGATTCCAAAGTACTCTATTCCAACCATGGAATTGAAAGGAATTGAGTTGTGAACCAGAATCGACGTAGATTCCAAGTCATTCCTACTTCCGAGAAATAAGTGTTTTTTTCAGGGAAAGTTATTTTTCATCCCTGTTGGGCATGTTCCGGTTCACCTGGCCTGGATGGTGGGGAATACAAATTCAAGAAACCAAAGTCGACAACATCAACAAGTTCGCTTTCGCAATCGATAACTGAAAGTACTTTCGCCCCGGTAACATGCCGGTACGCTGCCTTCCCTTCCCTCTCATGCTGCCTTCTCTTCCCCTCCCCTCACACTGCCTCCCCTTCCCCTCATGCTGCCTTCCCTTCTCCTCCCCTCATGCTGCCTTCCCTTCCCCTCCCATCATGCTGCCTTGCCTTCCCCTCCCCTCATGCTGCCTCGCCTTCCCCTCCCCTCATGCTGCCTTGCCTCCGCCACCCCTCCTCACCCCCTCCTTTTTCTCCTCCCATTCCCTCCTCTCTATCTTTCCCCCTTCTCCCCCCCCATCTCTCTCAACCCCTCCTCCTCCCACCCCCTCTCTTGGTATTCTCGTCAGCAAAGCGACAGGTGGTACTTGCTTCTCGACAATAAAAAACAAGATAACATTCCGATATTCTACATAGTTTTTTGTATAGAAAATTGAGGGTCATGAAAGAGTAAATTGAAGTTGGTAGCATTAATCGCTTGAAGTGTGGCCATGCTGCTGATGGAGTGCCCCTTGTATGTTAGAGCAGAAAGTCATTTTTTTTTGTCATGGTGCCAGCAATTACTCACCTACTTTTTGTTAGGGACATCAAAGGATTTTTCATGTCCATCAACTAATGCTGCAGACAGGACAACGGTTTAACATCCATCCTTGGGATCACACAGATACTGATGCCTCACCATGTCTGCGAAACAACAAGACCATAGTCCATAGTTGGAAAGAGATTTCAACCCAGGCGAGCCAACTCAGAAGTGAGCGTGCATACCTCTTGGCAATCCTGCTTGTCCTACATCGTTTCTGGTGGCAAGGAACATGATTGTACTTTTACCTGACTTGCAAGGACATTAGAAGAAGAATTTGTCCACTTACAAGATCTTCATCCACAGGTTGATGGAGTACTTCTCTCCACTCTGAGCTGACGTCCCTGCCTCACACCGTGCTCAGCTTGATGCCACGGAAACCAACGCCTTCAAGATCATTGGAATCTCCTGTGATGAAGCCGAGTGTATAGGCCTATCACTTTCACAGTGAAGACTGGTCAGTAGTCTCGCTGTCTTCTACCACCTCCTTTCTGGTCTTGCACCCTCTGTTCTTTACATGGTTTGTCCCTACCCTCCCTGCCTCCCTCCCAGGTTTCTGCAGGGTGCACATGGTCCATCACCGACCCCATTATGGTGAAACTCCCAAAATACAGAATCACTGCTCACCTCCACTCATTCATTCATCTTTATTCCCCACCTGTGGAACCAACTTCCACATTCTCTTCAATCTCATTCTTCCTTCCAGATCTGGAAGACAGCTGGTCGCCCCCATCCAAAACAATGATCTTTTCTACCTCCCACCCCGTTAACTCTCCCCAAGCCCACCTCTTTCAAAATTTCTAGTTTTTCCTTCCTGAGAGTTTGTTCTTGTATCCATCTTGTTCACCTCACCCCACGTGTCCTCCCCCACCTCTCATTCTTCCCCACATCCCTTATTACCCTCACCAGAGGAGAGGATATTGCATTTGAATAGGTTTGTTTGTCTGTCTGTCTGTCTGTCTGTCTACACAGAACTCTCATGTTTTTCTCCACAGCCGCTTGTCAGATCAAGACGAAATTTTCACCATTGGTGCAGCTACTCAGTAGAATGTTATAGTCATAATTACTAGCCGAAACCCCGTCACAGACGGATTCCGTTCCATGAGCCCAATATGACAACCAGTGGCGGCTCTCGTAAGAGCCGGATCCCAGTCGATGTACTCCATGGCCTTACCTAATGAGGCCTACAAAACGTCGTTGTACACGACATTTTTGGTGTACACTACTCCTTGTGAAGAAGTCCCCTGATTTGTGCACGTGTCTACTTTGACGTACAAATACCGTGTCAAAACTTCTCAGGTCACAGTACCGAGAAAAACGTGACGCGACCGCTAGGAGGAGCACAAAATTGGTCCTTCAGTATCAATATATAGATGACGCCATAGGTCACGTGGTGTGGCAGCTATATTGGAAAAATGGAAAAACTTTGGAACTCTATCTCTGAAATCACACCAAGGAAAAAATGTAATCTTGGCATATCGCAAGTACTCCTCATGGGGAATGAGTGCGATTTTTTTTTCATGATGTCATAGGTGCCCTCGTTATGACGTCATTATTGCATATGTAGAACACCACATCCGATGAGTATGAACATTTTTGAGGGTAATTTAGGGATAAAATGGTCCACAGGAAAAAAAAAATCATGACGTCATCGGTCACGTAATTCGGCAGCCACATCATTTACTTTTTTTTAAACCTTCAAAAATATTCTCCTCCGAAGTGACACTTTACACGTATGACTGCCTGCCCATGAGGAACAAATGGTTCACACATGATATTATAGGTCACGTGGTTTGGCAGCCACATTGGATTTACCCTAAAACCTATAAAAACAAAAATACACCACTAAAAAGAAGTCCTGGTGAGGTCTACAATCTCTGATTTGCTCTTTTTCTTGTTTGTTCAAGTCTTCCTCCACTCTGTCACTCAACCCTGCTGTTGGTGTTTTTCTTCCTCTCTTTCCACTGCTCCATTCATTCTGTTACATCCTGATCCATTCCATATTCTCACTCCTTTACAAGCCTCGACTTTGTATCAGACCTTTAAATATGGAGTAGTATTAATACTTAGCTTCACAAGTACTGGGTAACTCACATGACTGTTCTTCATTTGTTCTTGTATGGTCGTTTATCTGCAAACTGACTCCCTTCTGCATGGAAGATAGCAAAAGTCACCCCAATTCATAAGAAAGGTGCCAATACAAATCCAATGAACCACACACACCGATCACCTCTCTTTCCATTACAAGGAAGGTAATGAAAACCAAAATTGCAAGGGGACCTAAAGTCATTCTTCATGTCGAACTTCCTGCAAACAGAGAAGCAGTTTGTCTCAATTACTATTATCCTTGTCATTCAATGCCTGGCATCCTCCTCCTGTGGACAAATTTAAAGATGGATTTTCTGCGACTTCCACTTATTTCCACATTTAACATCATCAAGCATTTCCTGTACATTTGAAATGTCCTTGTGATTGGTGAATTCACTCATTATGCTAATTATACAGGAGATGTAAAACAAATTGAGGATTGCATAACTATTCTTTCCGCCTTGTTTTTTTTTTCTGTTTACGTGGATGAAGCTTGTGGAAGAGTTTGAGCGGAATGGAATGGACCAAAATAGAAAAGGGGAAACACCAACAGCGGAGTAGAAGTGAGAGCGAGATCAAGGGGAGGGGGAGAAGGACACATGGGGGTGAACAAGCCACGAAGAGGAAGGGGAAAGTGGGAATAAAACAGAAAAGGAACAAAGCAAACGACAATTAACACATGAAAAAAAGGTGAGGAAGAGGGGAAAAAAAACCTGGAAAAAGGGAGAATTTGGGAATGGGGTCATTTGGGCCCGAAGAGATCAAGGTTGATTGTTTTCCAACTTCGTTCTTTCGTTACTTTTACTTCTACGTTTGCTTTGTTCCACCTCGACTGGTGAAGGTTTTTGGTGTTTTTGGAGTCTTTGCATTCATGGTGTCCTTTGGCTTTAAGTCAGGGATGTTTGTGGATTTTTCATTGATTTATTTATTTTTCCTACAACTTTCTTTTTATCCATTTTGACATGCTGATAAAGTGTTCATGAAGCCATTAATGTATAACAGCACTGTATGGAACTGATGATGAAGTGAATTTCTGGAAACCTATTCAATCATTGTATACTGCATCTTTTGGGAGATGGTTTGTGAGGTCCTGTAGAAGACGTCTCTCTTTTCTAGTTGCATCTAATGTCCGATATCCAGCTCACGCGTCTTTCACACACCTGTCGACATAATACATCCTTCTTGGTGGAATCCTTTTGACCAGCGTTTTAAGGATTGGTGTTTTTGGGAAGATACAGAGGAGAGCGAGATATGGAGTACACTAAGTGGGGGGGGGGGGTCAGAGGGGGTGTGGTGGGGGGGCGAGGGAGTTCTCAATACTGGAAATGAACGAGCAAGTAAAGCCATGTACCATTTTTATTGCAAACTACATGCTATACTACAATCCTGTTTGGAAATAGCTGCAGTATATCAGAGTTAGGTTATAGACCGTTGGTCATTTCATTTCCAAAGCAGCAACAAATATTGCTGTGATTGCTCTGTCTAGCAAAATGGAAAAAGATACTATCTCAGTTAGAACTTGGAGATCATGTTTTTGACAAACCAATAATTTAAAATGCTGCTCTTCCAATCCAACACATAACCTTATTTTAGAGACTAGTAAATAATCTAAAATGTAACCAAGTTAAATAACTCCCTCACTCTTACCCTTTTATTCTTTAGAAAGCCTCTTTTTGGCATATTGTCCCCTTCTTCCGTATGCAGCACAAGGCTGTGGGTTAGCAGCAATGACTGAGGGCACAGCTGTGCTGCTGATGCAATGTCCTATGTAGGTTGTGGCAGGAATTTATAATTTGTAATTTTTTCAGGGTGCCGGAAATAGCTCACCTAATCTTCACAAAGTACACAGTGGGATTTTTAACATCCACCAATGAATGCTGGCAGATGGAACGCAAAGTTTAACGTCCATCTGAGGGACAATGATACCTCACCCTGCCTGCAAGACACCAGCTTAGAGCTGAGGTGAGATTTGAACCCAGGTCAGACGGTTCAGAGGCGAGTGTGCATACCTTTAGACCATCCTAGCAGCCCCGTGTTGTCCACTATTATCTTGGGATAAACCTGAACCAAAGCTGTAGTCCTTGAAGGACACGCCCCACTCTCAGTCAAGACTGGACTAATGGACTTATGTTCCCAAATAAGTTATGCAACTATGTTTCCAAATTGCTTTACAAAAGCAGATGGAAGTTCAGGAAGTGTAGCATTCTGGAATGAGACGAGTCCATTTTTGGTGCTTCTCAGCTCCTTGTAATGCCGGAGTACAGCCTCCTGTGATCCATCTCAAATGCATTGTAGTCTTTACATAATACATTTTTTTTGTGTGTGTGTGTGTGTACAGAAATGTGAGCTCATGGAGTAGCTAAATGACAGAAGGCAGCAGGTTGACAAAGTGACAGAGGATTAGAGGTACAGTGAAACAAAGACATCACACATGGGTGGAAGAGTGGTACAATGAAAATGGCTATGAGGAAGATTTCAATGAGAGTGAGAGAGACCAGGAGTGGGCAGAGATAGAATTATGGAGGGGTGGGGGAGGGTGTGCTTTGTAACTTGCATATATATATATATATATATACATATCATTCCATTGTCTGTTTGTCTGTCTCTGTCTCTGTCTCTGTTCCTTACACACAGCCAAATCTCTTAGGTTAGAAACTCCAAACTCGGGGAACAAATACAACTTTGTGTAGGGGGGTTACATGGGCTCTGTGGCTGTGGCCTCACACGGAGGTGTGGACCAAGTTCGAAATTGCCACAAAACTTGACACGTGGACCAAGTTTGACATTGTGGTGAACATGGGCTAATTGGTTTCATCTGTAGTAGTTTGGGGGGTTTGGGAGAGAAGGTCGACAAAAATTATCGATGTAAATGTGTAGCGCCACTTGTAGCGCCACTTGGTGGTGGTGGCAGAGGGTATTAAAATTTCCTTTTATATCTGGGCATCGCTGAGTTTAAAGCACTCTTCACACCTCCTTCTCTTCGCCCCCTCCCATCCCCCCCACAAAAAACCTGAAAGCCTGTCATCGTGTGTGACATTTTGAGCAGTAAGGGACATGAGGACGAAGGTGGAGCAACTGGAGGGGAACGGAACGTGAGGACGAGGATGGGGAGGGGGGTGGCGGGTGAGGGTTCAAGCACTCAATGCATGGGTAAATTTGTCTTCCTTTTCTTCTCACCCAAAATTTTTGGCAGACATGACGACAAGTTGGTTCATCAGCAAAGCGATGGGTAAACTCTGCAAGTACTATAACAAATGTAATGTGGGTTTGGTTGTAATAAAACACCTTGGGTGTGTTTGGAACAGGAACTTTTTGGTTCATGTTCTATTATTTTGCCCTCATAATAGTTTTCCTCCTCCTCCTCCTCCTCCTTCTCTTCCTCATGCAGCACAAGGCTGTGGGTAGCCGGTAGCATCATTGGCTGAGGGTGCGGCTGTGCCGCTGATGTAATGCCCCCATTACCAGTACACTCCTACTCATTACGCCAATATTGGAAGGATGACAGGCTGAGTCAACCCCACCTGGTGTTAATTCAATGGCCGACAGGCGGTCAATCTCAGGACTCTAAGGTCCGAAGCCAGCCACCCCAACTGCTAAGCCAACACCAGGAGTTTAGTTTGAGTGCTGATGGTGAATATAGGTAAAAATGTGTGCTGACAATGGGCAGCACTCTTAAATGATGGAGGGATGGGTATAAGACAAGAGAACAGATACAGGGAGTTAGTTCCACAAACGAGAGAATAGAGGGTTGAAGGAATGTTGATGAGAGATCTTAGAATTTGGGGGAGAAACCAGGTATGTGATCCCACAAGGAACTTGGGCACAGGAGGAGACCATGTTGGTCCATCATGATTGAGCTTTATCAATGAAACATTAACACAATTTCATTCACTGGGTTTTTTGGGGGTGGGGGAGGGGGGAGGAGGGAGGATAATAGGGGGAAAGCACAAGGACATCACCATGCCGTTTTATTACTCATCTCAATGGTATTTCACCCAACACAAAGTGAAAGGCCACTCAAGGTGGGGGCTACACAGAAAAAATATACAGTACCTACAGAAAGTATTCACACCCCTTGACTATTTCACATTTTGTTGTGTTACAGCCTGAATGTAAAATGGATTAAATTTAAATTTGTCGTCACCGATCTACACAAAACACCCCCATCATGACAAAGTGAAAAACATGTTTTCAGAAAATTTTACATATTAATTAAAAATTAAAAGCTGAAATGTCCTGCATCAATAAGTATTCAACACCTTGAGTCAATACTTTGTAGAAGCGCCTTTGGCAGCGATTACCGCTTCGAGTCATCTTGGGTATGTCCATCAGCTTTGCACATCTAGATTTGGGGATTTTCTCCCATTCTTCCTGGTAGATTTGCTCAAGCTCTGTCAAATTGGATGGGGAGTGTCGGTGAACAGCAATATTCAAGTCTTTCCACAGATTCTCAATGGAATTCAAGTCTGGGCTTTGGCTGGGCCAGTCAAGGACTTTCACGTACTTGTTCTGAAGCCATTCCAGTGTTGCTTTGGCTATATGTTTGGAGTCGTTGTCCTGTTGGAATGTAAATCTTCACCACAGTCTAAGGTCTTTTATACACTGAAGCAGGTTCTCCTCAAGGATTTGCCTGTATTTGTCTCCATTATTTGTTCCTTCTATCCTTGCAACTCTCCCAGTCCCTGCCCCTGAAAATTTTGCACCCTTCCCCAGATCTATGCCTCCTCGCAATTCTATCTCAGAGTTCTACAAACAGTTCCTTGGACTTCATGGTGGAGTTTCTGCTCTGACATGCACTGTCAACTGTGGGACCTTATTTAGAAAGGTGTGTTTCTCTCTAAATCATGTCAAATCAATTGAATTGGCCACAGGTGAACTCCAGTAAAGGTGTACAGACATCTCAAGGACAATCAAAAGGAAATTGGATGCACATGAGCTCAATTTGGAGTGTCATAGCAAGACATTGAATACTAATTATTGATGCAAGACATTTCAGCTTTTCGTTTTTAATTGGTTTATAAAATTTTGCACAAACAAGTTTTCACTTTGTCATTTGGGGGTATTTTGTGTGGATCAGGCTGACAAAAAAATTGAAATTTTATCCATTGTAAATTCAGGCTGCAACACAACAAAATGTGACAAAAGTTGAGGGGTGTAAATACTTTGCTGAAGGCACTGTAGATATTAAACAGAAAGAAGATACCTATTTACTTTCCTCTTGAACCGAGTTAGATTAGGATTGAGGGCAGTGGTGACATTAGTCATTTGGATGCACCATGCAAAACACGATAGTGGGTCCAGTGAGGGCCCTGTCGTCATACTAAAAGACTCAATTTGTGTCTGTCTGTGTCTGCATTGTCTGTGGCTGATGCATTCAGAAGTTAATTATCCAATCTCCTCCAAACTTGCCAGGGGGGTCAATTGTGTCATAAGATAGATGTTGTTGCTACCTTGTTTGCACCCCCTACCCCGAGGTTTGCGTTAATTTTCTACCGCTTGTTGAGCAATGAAAATTAAGTTGATTTGGGATGATTTTCAATAATTTTCCCTTCTGTTGAGCTATCCTTCACTTTTCAGCGCCATTGGGGTAATTTTGTTTCATCTTTAGTTGCTTCAACACACTTCTGATTAAAAAGATATATATTGCAACGTTCCTCCATGGCGCATGTGGGTTAGTACATTTACTAATGAAGGGTTGTTTTGTTGATCGTACAAGAATCGTAGTGTGTATTTGCTCAATAACATAGATTTGAATTGACATTTGGTGTTCTCCACATTTTATTGTTATTCTTGTTGCATTTGTACATAATAAATGTAGTTATTATTCCACTTAACCTGCTTTCTCTACTAACCTCACCACTAATTTTGTAAGTCTTGTCTTGTTAAACAACAGGGGAATTTTTTTTTGTCAGCAAACTGAGACCCCCATCCCTCTCCCAACAACAACCACCACCCTCGCGGGCCCTATCATGAAAGACTGAAAACCACGATTGGTTGTGTGGGAGCCCTTGTAGCCTCAAGGCACCACGCAATTGCATGGGATGCATAGACTTAACGTCACCACTAATTGAGGGGGAAGCAGGATGCAGGTAAAGAGTTCCAACATAATGCACAGTACAGGGGAAGAAACTAGAAAAGTACCTCATAATCTTACTCATCAAAACAGATACAGCGTATGGGTGGGAATAAACTGCCAAACGGGTAGAGAGACTAAAAGTACGCTCAGAGCACATTGTGTGAAAATATCCAAGGAAAAAGCTCAAAGAAGCAAGAGAGCGGTGAATTGAGAGAGGTTCAAGGGATGATGCCAATGCCCATCACACCAGATTGGCAGCACATCTCTGGATTCTGTCAAGGTGAGATTTGCACCAGCCCAAATATGGCAACAATACTCCATGACAGGTAGTCATCGTCTGGTGGCCGTGCATAGATAAAGCATAGCAGCTGGAGGAAGGTCTCGTTGAGCATGAAATATGCTGAGAGGCTCTATTAGCGCTACCAGAGATATAATTATCCCAGCTGAGGTGTGAGCTGATATCCAATCCAAGAAGATGGAAATCAGAGAGTTCCTGCAAAGGTGAAGATAAGAAGCCATAGACAGGGTTAGAAAACAGGGTGATCATAAACTGGACGTAGAGAACAAGTGGGTCTTCTTTTGGTTGAAAGTAACGAGCCAGTCCTTTCCCCCAAGTTAATCACACTCTCTAGGTCCTGATTGAGACCTAGACATGAGAAGGAGACAAGGTTCCTGGGTAGGTCCAAACAGTGACAACTCCATCTCTCGCTCTCTCTCCGACAACATGTACAAACTTTTAACCACTCATCCCAACTCTCACTTTCATATTCATTCAAGAATGAATGAATGCAGCAATTTCAATGGTCACCATGCAACTTGCCTGGTTGTTGGTACCTCTCTCACTTGCCATGGCACTTTAGCAAAGGACTTCTGCGACTCCAGAGGACGGATTCGATCTGTGAACTTTCCGACCCTGATTTATCCTTCCCTTCTGGACTTTGTGATGACAAACTTCCCGGCAAATGTCTCCTGCTCTTCCACTACACCAATTGGTTCATCTGATCATCTGCTTGTGAAAGTCAACATCTCTCTAGCAATTCTCAGCGAGTTGCCTCAGTGCCAGCGAGTCTGGCAGTTCACTCAGACAGCTTGGAAGGGACTGTAAGCAATCATCTCTCTTCAGGACTGATCTCTCATATCTACTGCCCTTGATATTAACTCAGCCTGGGAATTATTCCACAGAAACCTGCTCCCTCTTATGCACAGATTCATCCCATCTCATCTTCAGTTATCCTACCCTTATTCCCGCCCATGGTACACTAAATCCTGTGGTGAGGCAGTTGCTCTGAAACAACTTGCCTTCTCTTCCTGGAAAGCAAACCTGACTGAAGGCAATCTCAGCTATTCCACAAAGCCTGCAACAAGTGTTTTCCACTCTCAGGAGAGCCAGAAAACAGCATCTGCCCAACATCAAGAATGCACTTCAAAACTTGTCTCCTTCCTCTAAAACGTGCTGGTACCTTGTTATCTCTGTCTCTGAAGTATGCACCCCCCCCACCGACTCCCCCCCTCTCACCAACTCCATCCATCCCTTCTCTATCTTCTGGCCTTAACAGGGAGAGGAGATGAAGGATTCTGTTGAGAGTCACACGGCCTTGAGAGTTGAGGAGGTTCAAGTGGCATCACAGCCAATTCCGCTCGTGAGAAGTCAATTCCTCAATTCTGTGTTTACTTCCAAATATTGTCCCCACCACCTCGCTCTCCTTCTCTCTCTCTATTTATCCATCCTCCCCAGTTACACACAACTGCTCCTGGACTTTTTTCTTTTGCACCTCAGAAGGTGCAGAATTTTCTGGCAACCCTCGACTCTGATTCTGCAACTGGACCGGATGGCATCAGCTCACATGTTCTAAAGACCTGCTCTGCTGCTCTTGCACATCCTCTTTCTACTGTTTTCACACTATAATTTGCCCTAGGTCATCTTCCATCTGCTTCCAAATCAGCCAACATCACTGTATTACATAAAAATGTGCAAAAACCAATCCCCTTTACTGCAGACCTATTAACTTTCTTCCAATCATCAGCAAGGTCATGGAATCCATAATTGCAGTTGACATAAATCATTCCTTTTCTCCAACGGCCTCATCTCAGATCACCAATTCGGATACAGACCAGGTCACTCTACCTTTGACATGCTGCTTCCACTCTCCCAACAATGCACAGAGGCCCTAAATGTCAGGCATGAGATCAGGGTCATCTCTTCAGAATGTCATGTTTTCGATACTCTGGCATCCCATTTTGCTCTCCAAACTCTCTGCCTATGGGCATCCAAGGCCAACTCCACTCATGACTTACTGACCTCTACTCTCATGGCCGTGTGACTCTCAACCGAATCCTTTCATCTCCTCTGCCTGTTAAGGCCAGAGTCCCCCAAGGCAGTGTTCTGGGCCCAGTCGTATTCCTAATCTTCATCAATGATCTCACTGACTCTCTGGAAGATCCCCTTTATCTCATTATTGATGACGCCACCCTCTACCATGACACTCGTCATCCTGCAAATCGGCAGCACAAGCAGGAGTGAACTTTGGCTGAGAGTGTGGTTTCACTTGGTAGATCTGAGAAAGGATAAAGAGGTCCATACCAACATGGATCACTCAGTGACTTCCTTGACAGGTTCAAGTGGGTTGTGACAAAGGATTGAGTTCCAGTGAACATTGGCAAGAAAAGAACGCAAGACATTCAGTCAGCCTTGCTCTATTAGAAGACAGTTCGATGGACAGGATGAACAACAGTTAATGGTGAGAAGGAAGAAACCTGAACTTCAATGTTGACATGATCAGAGTTTCCTCGAGGTGGGATAATTTTTGCAGGAGATTCCCCAGGATTTGAGCACAAAAATAGACCAAGAAGATGCCCATTATCAGTAACTCAAAGAGGAATTCGAGTCGGAACTGAAATGATCTGAGTGAGGTCAAGCTCAGACTCAAATTCCTGATCGAGTTACTGATAACAGGCATCTTCTTGATCTATTTTGGCCTCACTCTGAAATGATGTGAGTAAGGTCAAGTGCACCGACACCAGGAGCATCTTTGCTGTGAGAATGGAGGATGAACTTTTTGTTTGAACTTTGCTTGGTGATGAACATAAAAGTCTCCAAAGCACCACATCGATACTGTCGGTGATACCATCAAAAATAGCACAATTGGACAATTATGGAGATCGAGACAAAAAATACAGATAGACAATTTAATGCAAAAGTGCTCGGCGAAAGCACATACACTCTTGTGTCGTATCCTCAAGGAAGATCTCATGCCCAAGTGGTAGAAATGCCTTTGCATAAATACATAAACCATGAGAAGGAGGAAAATCAAGTGGATGGAGGATGTAGCCAGGCACTACAAAATATTCAGATAACACTTCACTGTCTGGACTAGTTTCACAAATATCAAGCATATCCGGAGAGTTCAATTGGAAGAAGAATTGTATGGCAGAGAAATTGCCACGAACCCCCCCCCCCCCTGTCCTATTGTTCTGGATCCTGTCCTATTGGACAGCATTGACATGAAGCACGTTTTTAACCTGTACCCTTCAGAGTGGTTGCAGTCAGGTTGTAGAAACATAGGGCTCAATGTACGTGAACACAATAATAAACTCAAGCTCCTCAAATGGAACAACCAGTCCCTTACACTGAAACAAGACAATAAGGAAAGTTTGTCTCTTCACAGTACAAAAAGGGTTTGGAGGGGTTTGCTAGTCCACTTCAAGACAACAAATAGTGCCTCTACCCCCCCCCCCCCCACCATTGATGGTGGACTGCTGACCAAGACTAATAAGATCTACCAACCTGGGTTTTAGATCAGTGTCATCTTCCCTCTCCCAGGAAGATTGCCGATCTAGGCTTAGGAGTACCACTTACCCGGGTTTGAAATCAGAGTTGTCCCTCTCTTAGACAAATAGTCAATCAATGCAATTTATCCATTTATCTATTTACTAGCAGTGGTGCCTGGTATTACCAGGCAAGGCTGGGTCCCTCATCCCACCCCTTCCCCTCCCTCATCCCAGCCCTCCACTGCCTTCTCCCACCCCTTCCCCTCCCTCCAGACTCCCACCCCTGAATAGTGGAGGTTGGCTTTGGGGCTTCCCACTCTCTGGGGACGTGTACAGTGCAAAAATACAAGTTATCTCCACGGCTGACTTGTACTACCCTCGCAGCCACCGCTGCGTGGCACTACACGATACACATTTATATGGAAATTTTTTGTTGACCTTCCCTCCTGAACCTCCCAAACTACTACAGATGAAACCAAGTAGCCCATGTTCACCATAAGGTCGAACTTGGTCCATGTATCAAGTTTGGTGGCAATTGGCCCAGTCGTTTTGGCATGATTGGTGTCGCACATAAACACACACAGAAAATGGCATTTATTTATTAGAAGATGGGGGAGGGAGCTTAAAAGGGTTAAGAGGGTTGTAGGATGAGGAACGAATAAAAATTCCTCTCCTCACCCCCCCCCCCCCCTATTTCACTCCCAAACTCCAAAAAATATTTGATTGAATTATGATCAGATCTCATGAGAAATCATTGGATGGTTCAGTTCAGGTTCCAAGAGCTTTCCTATAATTATTGATTTCAAATCTTTAGGTGACTGAAACAGTGCAGTGGTATTTACAAATCGATGCGTCTAAATATAGAGCAGCCAGTATTCCTGACTACCCTTTTGTTTCAGATATTTCCACAACCCCAAAGGCAGCAACGAGAGTGTGGCAGTAGGAAGCTCACCTCCAGCTGTTTACTCCTAAAGGTGGTGGTGGTGTTGTTGGTGGTGACTGTCGTCAACCTCATAATTCATCCCAAGGATGACACAAGAAAAGACGAAATGTAAAGCCGCTGTCACACCTTGATGTTTTAGCCAGCGTATGCCGACGTATGAAAAATTTGCTGAATACGCTGGCACACGTCGAATACGTTATGGGTAAGTTTTGTATACGTTAAGAGCACGCTGAAGCACGCTGGCATACGTCGTAGTACGCTGAGTACAGACAAATTTTCAGCATGTTGAAAATTTTTCGATGTATGACTTGTACGTTCCGCATACGCTAGCCATAAGTTGTAGGCATGTTACGCGATCGTTGACACACGTTGACACACGTTACTTGTAAGTTACGTCGAAGTCGAATAAGTCGAAACACGTCGAGGTAATGTTTCGCGTACCCGAAACTTATTTCTAACCTATGAGTAACGTGCTTTGAACCTATGAGTAGCGTATCTCCAACACATATTGACGTATGTAGATGTATTTGACGTCTTCCAGAAGACCACAGAACGTGTTACTAACTTACAGAGTTACAGCTACCGTATAATGGCGTATTGGCAGCGTTTAGGCGAATTGGTATATAAAAATGGGGTTCACACAGGAGGAACCCGTCAGTGTTCCAGACTCCATCGTTTTTTTTGTTTTTTTTTCTTCGGCATGACGGTGATGGTGACATTTCGATTTCTAGTGTGGTTATGATTTAAATCGTTGAGCGGCAGCCAATTAATTATATGATATTGTTGCGGATTCGCGCCCGCGACGTGCGAGCGGCCATGTAACTCGAATCGCGGCACGTCGCCCACCGGACGGACAATCCCGTCGTGACCCTTTCGGACTAACGCCGGGAACTAGTCACCGGTGGACCTTTCGGCCTCACCACGATCGTGCCAATCGGCCCCCCGCGTGGGATAGGGTTGCTCGCCAAATTCGACCTACCTAAGTACCCACACGGAGGGTAGACCGGGCGATCGCACCTCGCCGCAGGTCGACTTCGGACACGGGCCACTTTAAGCGACCCGTTCCGTACTAGCGGGATAACCGAGCGGTGTTATCGTCGGCCTCGACGGTTCGATTAATTATCGGGCGTATTCAGCCCACTACCAACCCTTTACGTGAAGTAAGATGGAGATTCAATAGAGGAAAAGACGAAGCGAAGCGGGAAAACAGTTCAACATAAAGCACATTTATTTCACGATGAACGGAAAGCACACATATACAATTACACCAAAAGCAAATGTAATAGAAGAAGAAACACAATATTACACAAAAAGCAAATATAAAAGAAGAAGACAATGCAGAGCTATCCGACTACCGAGCACACGGCAACACTTATACAATTTTACTTCACAGACGGCGCCGACAACACATATACCCAAAGCAAAAGAAAAGGACCACCCTCAAGGATGAGGCGGGCCTGGGGCCGAGACCGCGTCGGGCCTACCCGTCTGATGATGAGACGCAAAGTGGCGGTGGCGCCCCAACTCCGCGGCCTCGCGGACAGTGTCTGGTAGGGGGTGGGAAAGGGGCCCCCTTGTCGCACTATCTCAGCGCGGGGGGAAACAGGAGGAGGTTGTTGATGCTCGGGGGGGAAGGAGGATACCACCCTGTCTCGAGTCCCGCGACGAGCGTCTCCACCACGACCTCGGTCGCGCCGCCGGCCTCTCCCTCCGCAGCTCCCCGAATCCGACGCGAGCACCCCCTCGACCGCCTTCGCCGCCGCCACCTCTCCACAGCTCCGTCCAATCGCCCTCTCCGTCTCCTCTCTTGACTCGTCCCAACTCTTCACTGGCTCCGCGAACTCCCAACTGCCTCGACTGACGAACGCGGCCCCTTATATGCCCCGTGGCTTCGCCCCTTCACCTTTGACCCTTTACCTCCGACCCTTCACCTCTAACTGGCTCCCCATTGGACCGAGGAAAAGTGGGCGGGAATGCTTTTTGATCCATGAATTTGCATATAGCGACCACACTCCAACGCCCTGGAGGCGGGGCCAAATCGCCCCACGCTCACCGATAGGACGGAACCGAAGTGGGCGTGAGTCGTTTTTGATCCGTTTTCCTCGGAAAGTCTGTGATGTTTCTGAACACGCTGCTCGGTGCGCGCCCTGCACGAGTCCAGTATCGGTGCCCACAAGTGGCGCAAGAATGGTGGCGAGTTGTGACGGTAAAGGTCGTGGCTGTGGTTGTGAAGCGGCGTTGCGGTTGGTGGTTGTTGTGTGATGACTGTTGAGACGTGGTTGGTGGTGGTAGTAATGGCGGCTGGTCCAAAATAAAGATAGTAAAAGAAAAACGGCTATCCTGAAGGGTCGCAGCCCGAGTGAATGACATTTATTCCCTCTAAACAACGGGTTTGGGCCTAACTACACATATACTTACAGAGATATCTCACCTAAGGGGCCTGAATGGTGGTTTGCGAATTTCGTCAACCACAACACTACCCCCTCCCCTTTTTACAGACTCGTCCCGAGTCGTCAAATTTTCGTGTGCCATCATGTGTAGTTTTCCCCTAGTACATTTTACCTACGGATCCCTGAGTGCGACATTCATGGTATTCGTGTCCCCAAAATAAATAACCTGAGGGCTGAGTAACTACCTAAACAAACTCACTCACACAGACGACTTAAATAAAATTGCCGGCGCTAAGACAGACATGACGGGGCGCACTCATATGTACAGTACATCTTAACCCTAACTTACAAATTTTACACTAAACCATGGCCCAGGATCAATGAACTCTGCAAAAAGAAAGCAGTTAGCAGGGAGCCAGGCTGCCCGCATGCAGTCTCTGGCTCAAACAATGCAGGTGACAGGGAACGTGGCCGGCTGCTCACACGCAGTCCAAGGCCTTCCCTTTTGAACTGAACGCAGTGAACCACAACGGTGCATGGGCTGCACAAACGCAGTCTCCGTGCCAGCTCAAGTGGCACACGCAATGAACACAACGAATGGATGGATGAATGGTTTGAACTGAACGCAAACACGGTGCACGGGCCGCCACTGCAGGCCCGTGTTGTAGCTGCCAACAGGGCAGTTCTCGCAGCTTGCAAACTGTTGCCTTGCGGATCCTGGCGCACATGGAAATGAACAGGGAGGGGCAAAGCAAAAATTGAACGGGGCTGGTGAACGTGGGCAGTGGGCATGGCATGGCAAAGGCAGCAGGCAAACACAGCCCGCAGAAGAAGGCCGCTGCAGGCAAACACAGCCGGCAGATGAACTGGCCGGCACAGGCCTTGCAGAAAACAGCTGCAGACGATCCGGCCGGTACAGGCCTTGCAGCACAGCAGCTGCAGACGATCCAGCCGGCACAGGCCTTGCAGCAAAACAACAGCTGCCGATGAAGTTGGCCGGCCTCTGCCTTGCAGCAACGCAGCCAGCAGATGAAGCTGGCCAGCCTTTGCCGTTCAGTGGAGGTTGGTGGAGGGAGTGCGGTGGTGCTGGCCACTCGGAAGGCGGGCTCGGACCTACCCTACGGTCTCCCTCCCAACCTATCGCCTTTGCCTGTCACTGTCTATACCCACTCCCTTAATTTGTCAAACCCCAATTTAGCCCCAACTTATTTTTTTATTTTTACTTCCCCACTATAAATCGTCCCCTAACCCCCTTTATCGTCTTTGTTCGGCTAACCTATCCTGTCACCTAGCCTACTCCCAACCCCTACGTTCCCTTCCCGGAGGGGAATAAGGGAGAGCTAACGTCCTGTGTCGAGGCCCAACGAAGCCTCAGGATGGCCTCCGCAGAGTTCAGCGATCTATAACACAAAGTGGGTCCAGCGGCCCACAACGAGAGCGAGGGGATGGATGGTGCGGAGGGGTACACTTGCTAATCTACCCTATCCATTTAACTGTTAAACTACCCCGGGGCTTTCAACAAGCGCCTCTCGCTTAAACTATTGGTTCTAACAACCCAGATTCCCGTCGCCTGTGTTGGTGTCCTCACAATTTCGGGCCTCGCCCCCCAATTTTCTCTCCGTGCCCTCACACGGTCTCATGGCTGGGACACGTGGCTCCCTTTGGCAGGCACGACCCTCTGCCGATTCTCCCGCTATGGCACCCCGGGCACTACACTGCCTCCGAGCCTACCAGCTCCCTAAACACCGGGGAGTGCCCCCCATGGCACCTCCCCTGAAACGCACACGTGGCAGGCTGGCTTCCCAGGCCCCTTTCCGAGGGTCACCCGTGCCCACAACACTGCCCACGCGGCTAATGGCGCCCCGGGCCCCCGCACCAAGCAGGCGCACCCGTGCCCACTACGCTATCCCGGCCCCCCATGGGCCCTTGGCCTACCATGGCCGACTAGCCTGGTGCCCGGGGTACCCGCTCAGCGATACTCACCTTTCGCCACCACGCTCCCAGCCTGTCAACAGGGCTCCTGCACCCCTCCAAACGGGTTTCGAGCCTACACTCCCACCAACAACAAAACAACCTCCATTTTTCAATTTGACTAACCCCCTAACTCAGTCTACACTGACCCCGGGGTCCCTTGGGCGGGAGTCACTCCTCCCCCCAATCACTCATCGCACCATGCATTCCCCATTCACTCCACACACACAGACCCGCTGGCCTCACTCACTCAACATGTCTCCACCTCATAACTCACCAACTCTTCAACACACTCACCGCTGAACTCTGCCATTCTTCTAACTACCTCCCCTAACTAACTCGTGCTCCCACGTCGTCCCTTATACTATAGCACGTTCCTTTTAACCTACGTAGCTAAGCTACGTCCCCACTACACATCCACAAGTCTGTCACTGTCTCCAAATCTCTAAAATAACTTTCCCAACCTAAATCTGGCTACAATCCCTCTAACTAATCCATTCCACGGACTCCATGAGGACTTACCCCTGCCCCATGGAGCCAGTCTAGCTATGCTAACCCTTCCCCCTAACTAGTTTTCCATCCTGTGCCCTGGGTCAAGGGGGTCTTCCACCCCTTGCCCAGGAATCCTGTGCACCCAAAAGTGAGGCTTGGTTTTTTTCTTTTTCACATGCGCAGCACCAGCGCGGCAACTCACAGCTCGCGCACTTTGCACCTGCCCGTGACGTCATGCAGCTGCACGTGTTCCTCGTCCCTCCTTGGACGGTACTATCCGGCAGGGATACCCCTCCTGCCGGATTCCAACCCCACGTGCAGCCATGGCGTCACCGTGCGCATAAAAAAACAAGCCCCACGTCTCGAGGGGTTCCCCACGCGAACACATGTGCTTTGCCCGTTGGAGCTTCACACACACGCCCGCGTGGAGAACCCGTCCGGTCCAAATCCGATATCCTGCCTAAACTTTGTCCGTCCGCGGGATCGGCAAATCCACCGCGTGCGTTTCCGGACCGGGACTTCACCCTCGCAAGCGAGCACGTGGGGGCCTCGTGCGTTGCACAGCACGGACCTCGTGCTCACTGCTGGGTGAACCCGGCACGGTGCGCGAAACAACTACAGCCGCTACTCGGCTTTCTTTCTTCTGTCGCCGTCGTCGTCGCCATTCAACACACGCACTCCCGCGTGTTACGACGCTAACACAACTCACCATTAAACTCACACCGGGAGACGCGGCTGCATGTTCACACATGCCGACCGACATCTCCCTTACATACCGCTCTCTCACACACACGGTCTCCCTTGCACTCGGCCGTTCACTCACGCATGCTACCTCCCTCGCACACGTGGCTCCACGCACTCGCGGCCTTCCACTCACTCGTGCCATTTCCCTCACACAAACCATACTACTCACACACGCGGGGGAACTCATCCGCGGTGCCTCACTCATACCCCGTGCCTCATTCACACACGCGGGGGCACTCATCCGCGGTTCCTCACTCATACACCGTGCCTCACTCACACACGCGGGGGCACTCATCCGCGGTGCCTCACTCACACACGCGGGGGCACTCAACCGCGGTGTTTCATCCATACTGGACGTTTCACTCACACACACGGCCTCTTCCACTTGCGGTGCCCCTTTTACACACGGCGTGCTGGGAAGCACGTACTCCGGCACAATCGCCACCACACCACTCACACACGGGGTCGCTTCCACACACGGGGACGCACTCACACCTTGCACCACACACACAGGGACAACCACACTGGGGATTCGTGTCCCCACAAGGGTCTCCGGGGCCTCTATACCCCCCAAGCTCTCCGTGCACCCGTCCGCAGCACTCGTCCTCTCAACCTCGCAAAGCACGACCGAACTCACCTGGTCGTGACTCACCTCAAGGGGGCATACTCCCTCCCCTCGTTCCTGGAGGAGGCCATCCCGCTGCTCGCACCGGGTCCCTGCACGGTCCGCGAGCTCACCCCCATTGTCCTCCACTACCTCCGTGTGTGTGTGTGCGTCTCTATCCCCGTCATCATGCAGTCGTTCCCCTCTATCGTTCCCATCTCCCGTGTCTCTGCCAACTCTTCACCCTTTACCTCCCTTGTCTCCACTATTTTTATTTCCTTTGTCGTCACCTCGTGTCTCGTCACGACCCTCGCCCAAAACGTCCCCCGAATTATTTTTTCACCCGCCTCCACCGCGGGCCTGTCAGCCGTTGCACCCCCACCCAGCTCGTTCGCTCCCACACGTGGAGTCGCCATTTTAAGCTCCCTGCTGACGGCCTTCATGCCCGCCTGCAGGCTTCGGCCCATGTTCTGCGTCTCACCCCGCAGCTTTTTCGTTTCTTTCTTCATGTTTGTTTCCATTCCGTTCATTTGCTTGTTCATGCCGTTCATTTGCTTGTTCATGCCTTTCATTTCATTTGTGTTTGTATCCATCTTTTCGTTCATGCCTTTCATTTCGTTTTTCATTTCCGCATTCATTTGTTGCGCATCCGCATTCATCTTTTCGTTCATTCCTTTTATTTCATCCATCTTTTGTGTATTCGCATCCATCCTCGCTGTCATTGCCGCCAGCATGGCGCATAGCTGGGGCATGTCGGGTGCGCTTGGGTGAGCCGTTTCGGCAAGGATCGGGGGGTTTTGGTGGAGAGGGGGAGGGGAGGTGTCATACACCGCGGCCGCTGCCGCACCTATTTCGGGCTCTGGGTTCAGTTGGGCGAGTTCGTTTTCCTGTACAACCAACTATTCCTGCACGGGGATTCCATCCTGGACCATGGATTCTACACATTCTACATCCATTTCTAATACCCCCGGCTCCCGCTCGCCTTGAGACGCCATCTTATTTCTCGTGAAGGGTTAATTTGAATCGCTCGTAATTTGGAGGGAATCGGGGGTCGCTCCTCTCACCCCTGGACCGATTCCCGTGAATTTAGCTGGAGACAGGAGAGCCCGTTTTCCTGTTCTCCGATACCAGTGCCGCGGGGAGGGCGATGAGTTTATATCGCACGACCTGACACCAGTGTTGCGGATTCGCGCCCGCCGGCGTGCGAGCGGCCACGTAACTCGAATCGCGGCACGTCGCCCACCGGACGGACAATCCCGTCGTGACCCTCTCGGACTAACGCCGGGAACTAGTCACGGGTGGACCTTTCGGCCTCACCACGATCGTGCCAATCGGCCCCCCGCGTGGGATAGGGTTGCTCGCCAAATTCGACCTACCTAAGTACCCACACGGAGGGTAGACCGGGCGATCGCACCTCGACGCAGGTCGACTTCGGACACGGGCCACTTTAAGCGACCCGTTCCGTACTATCGGGATAACCGAGCGGTGTTATCGTCGGCCTCGACGGTTCGATTAATTATCGGGCGTATTCAGCCCACTACCAACCCTTTACGTGAAGTAAGATGGAGATTCAATAGAGGAAAAGACGAAGCGAAGCGGGAAAACAGTTCAACATAAAGCACATTTATTTCACGATGAATGGAAAGCACACATATACAATTACACCAAAAGCAAATGTAATAGAAGAAGAAACACAATATTACACAAAAAGCAAATATAAAAGAAGAAGACAATGCAGAGCTATCCGACTACCGAGCACACGGCAACACTTATACAATTTTACTTCACAGACGGCGGCGACAACACATATACCCAAAGCAAAAGAAAAGGACCACCCTCAAGGATGAGGCGGGCCTGGGGCCGAGACCGCGTCGGGCCTACCCGTCTGATGATGAGACGCAAAGTGGCGGTGGCGCCCCAACTCCGCGGCCTCACGGACAGTGTCTGGTAGGGGGTGGGAAAGGGGCCCCCTTGTCGCACTATCTCAGCGCGGGGGGAAACAGGAGGGGGTTGTTGATGCTCGGGGGGAAGGAGGATACCACCCTGTCTCGGCTCCCGCGACGAGCGTCTCCACCACGACCTCGGTCGCGCCGCCGGCCTCTCCCTCCGCAGCTCCCCGAATCCGACGCGAGCACCCCCTCGACCGCCTTCGCCGCCGCCACCTCTCCACAGCTCCGTCCAATCGCCCTCTCCGTCTCCTCTCTTGACTCGTCCCAACTCTTCACTGGCTCCGCGAACTCCCAACTGCCTCGACTGACGAACGCGGCCCCTAATATGCCCCGTGGCTTCGCCCCTTCACCTTTGACCCTTTACCTCTAACTGGCTCCCCATTGGACCGAGGAAAAGTGGGCGTGAATGCTTTTTGATCCATGAATTTGCATATAGCGACCACACTCCAACGCCCTGGAGGCGGGGCCAAATCGCCCCACGCTCACCGATAGGACGGAACCGAAGTGGGCGTGAGTCGTTTTTGATCCGTTTTCCTCGGAAAGTCTGTGATGTTTCTGAACACGCTGCTCGGTGCGCGCCCTGCACGAGTCCAGTATCGGTGCCCACAAGTGGCGCAAGAATGGTGGTGATGCGATGGTGGCGAGTTGTGACGGTAAAGGTCGTGGCTGTGGTTGTGAAGCAGCGTTGCGGTTGGTGGTTGTTGTGTGATGACTGTTGAGACGTGGTTGGTGGTGGTAATAATGGCGGCTGGTCCAAAATAAAGATAGTAAAAGAAAAACGGCTATCCTGAAGGGTCGCAGCCCGAGTGAATGACATTTATTCCCTCTAAACAACGGGTTTGGGCCTAACTACACATATAATTACAGAGATATCTCACCTAAGGGGCCTGAATGGTGGTTTGCGAATTTCGTCAACCACAACAATATTATAACCACACTAGAAATCGAAGTGTCAACATCACTGCCATGCTGAAGAAAAAAAAAAACAAACCATGAAGTCTGGAACACTGACGCGAAACATTACCTCGACGTGTTTCAATTTATGAGTAACTTACAAGTAACGTGTGTCAACATGTGTCAACGATTGCGTAACGTGCCTACAACTTATGGCCAGCGTATGCGGAACGTGCAAGTCATGCGCTGGCATACGTCGAAAAATTTTGAGCATGTTAAAATTTTTCGACGAGCTCGGCGTACTACGACGTATACCAGCGTACTACGACATATGCCAGCGTGCTCTTAACGTATACAAAACTTACCCATAACGTATTCGACGTGTGCCAGCGTTTTAGACAAATTTTTCATATGTCGGCATACGCTGGCTAAATCTTCAAGACAGCGGCTTAACTGGAGAGAAAAGTTGAACAATTTTATTATTTTTCCCTTATTCTCAAAGATCTAATCATTCATTCATTTTGATTCTCAGATGAATGTCTTCAATTTAATGCAACTACACTTATACAGAGAAGATTAATAGAAGAGAGTAAGGATTTATAAATAGATGTTCAAACAAGATGAGAAAGTGGCTTGTTCATTCATTCGTGCACATCACTCGACTGCTGGTTACACAATTGATTTGAGGATAGCCGTAGCCGTGCTGCTGATGCCGTGCCTTCGCAGGTTCGGGCAGAAATTTGGACTGGGTCCACTTTCCATCAAAATACAATGCAGGATCTTCTTTTCCTATCAGAAGTGAATGCTTGATGACAGGGGTGGCCAGCCAGCTTAACGTCCATCCGAAAGGGCGCAGGTAATCTGAGTGCACCGTTTTTAGGATGGGCTGTAAATCTGGCCATGCCTTGTGCCTTAAATAAAGCCATGGTATCTCTCTCACAATGAAGCCATGTGCAGAGATATGTATATATAGATAGATAGATAGATAGATAGATAGATAGATAGATAGATAGATAGAGAGAGAGAGAGAGAGAGAGAGAGAGAGAGAGAGAGAGAGAGAGAGAGAGAGAGAGAGAGAGAGAGAGAGAGAGAGAGAGAGAGAGAGAGAGAGAGAGAGAGAGAGAGAGAGAGAGAGTAAATGCAATATTTAAGTCAATACCTGGCTTTAGAAAATGATGTAATCTGCCCCAGAATGCATCAACGATCAACGATCTCAACGACAGAAGGCCAAAAGTGCCCGGCGAGCAGAACCGAGTCACTGAAAACACACACACCGAAAAGGGCTCGTTTGCATTCATACGTCATTTAGAAAGTCACTTATTGAAAAGAGATGTAGATTTTAAATTACATTCATTTAATGACAGATCAAGTTAATAATAATTACAAGTAACTTCAAGGTAGTATGAGGCCATTGGAGCAGGTCTATCAAGCCGGTGTAATGATTGCCAACTTATGGTTGTTTGGCCACGCTCTATCCTTCATAAATGATAAGCATTAAGCAAGAAAGCAGCAGGTACCATTTTCTATGTCGTTGGTAGGACTCGGCCAAGGTTCGAACTCCAAACTCAAAAAGACTCTCAAACCATTATGCCACAAAGTCTAAATAATAATAATAATAATCAAAAATTGCATTCCATACTAGAAATCGAACATGGGCTGCTGGTGTGAAAACCAAGAATCTTAACCACTAAACCACATGTGATTCTCACCAATTTGGTGTGGATAACGTAAACGACTGGCAAGATGGACGAAATGACCTCTTCGCAGAAAAAAAAAAAAAAAAAAAAAAAAAAAAATAAACGTCCAACAGCCATCTGCATGTTTGTTGTGTGAAAACCATGAGCATGGAAGGATGAACTCAAACCTGGTAAACTACATTCAGAAACGAGAGCGGGAACGACGTTTTCAACTCCCCAGCACGTACAATGGCGCCCTCATCTGGGGACATTTTTGAAAACAATCCTCGACAGATCTATGAAAAATCCACCGTTTCACAAATTCACAATTATTCTCTTTGCAAACCATCTGTAATACTCTCAAATACACAATTTGCTGAAATGGTGATCACACAGAGAGGTATTCGGAATAAGGGGGTCGTGTGGACACCTTAAAGGACTGTTCTCATTCTAACCTGACCAAGGCAAGAAGGCTCATGTCAATTGTGTGCACAGGTACTGTATTATTAGGTTATCTGGAATTTACATTCAAGATAAGGTATTGTCATCACTGTCCATCTGTCAGTCCGTCCGTCCGTCCATCCATCTCCTTTTTTGACTTCTCCGGCCAAACTGCTGGGCCCATCCGGCTGAAAATTTGCAGCAACATTCCCCTTCTGACTGAGAACAGGAATTGCAAAGCTCATTCCGGTCACATGACTTAAAGTAGGTCAAAAATGGCTGACTTACTAAATTTCATCAAAAATCTTCTCCAGACCCTCCAATGAGAATGTTACCAAATTTTGGTTACAACATTAGGCCAGGGTAGGGATCTTAAATTGCGGAAGTCATTCCGATTGCATGACCGGTAGTGTGTCAAATGGTGGACTTAGTCAATTTTCGGGAAAATCACATAAATTCCCACCAAAAATCTGTGATCCCACAAAAAATCCCACAAAAAAAAAAATCTGTCAAAATGTCGGTCACGCAAATTCCTTCCAAAATCTTCTTCTCTCGACACACCTGTCAGAATGGTAAAAAATTTGGGTGGTAACATTATGGTAGCAACATTATGGATGTTGTGGCAACATTATGGTGGCAACATTATGGATGTTAATTATATTGCGGAAGTCATGCGGATCACGTGACTGGAAATGTGTCAAAATGGCCGACTTGGTCAACTTTTGGGAAAATCGCAATACTTCCTGAAAGAAATCTTCGTCTCCAGACCCATCTGTCAGAATGCTACCAAATTTGGGTTATATCATTATGACAGGGTCCTGATGTTAAATTGCGGAGGTCATGCCGATCACATGACTGGAAGTGTGTCAAAATGGTGGACTTATTAAAAATTTTGGAAAATCGTGTAAATTCCTTTAAAAATCTTCCTCACCAGATACACCAGTCAGACTTCTACCAAATTTAAGTGACAACATTAGGCCAGGGTCCAGATAAGTTACAGCTCCAGCAGTTCCATTTTAATCTGGGTACAGTGTTTGACTTAACTGGCTTCGTGTCTGTATTGTAGTCCAGTAATCCTGGGTTCAAATCCCAGCCCAATGGGAAGGACAAAACACCCTGTGTATAAAACAAAAGACTGCATTGGTAGCACCATGCTCTGGGAAGAGTATGGTTCCTGGGTGGATGATTATGCATGGTCCAGCTCTGTAAAAAGAGGCAATGACGACAGCAATAGCCAAAGTGTAAAGCTCAGGTCCAACATTTCGACCACTGTGTGGCCATCATCTCAGACTATGCTGGCAACTCTCCTCTCATATCTCTGGTGTTCTGCACAAAGGCAGTTTGGTACTGTCAAAGCAGTCTCACTGGGTGGTTTTGCCTTTGCCTTCCCAGGAAAGCAGTCAGAGCAGCAAGTTATTCAGGGTGCCGGGTTGCCGGCAATAACTCACCTACACTTCGTGGAAAAAACACCGTGGGAAACTTAACATCCACAAACTAATGATAGAGGACAGGAGATCCGGCTTAACGTTCATCGGAGAGACGGTGCATGTCTTGAGACACAACGCCCTGCCTGTGAAGCACAAATCCGTCAGTTTGTCATCCGGTCGGGAAGCAAAACCAGATTTGACAACTCATAGGCAAGTGTCGGTAAGTTTGCTACCAACTGCACTTGACAATCAGGGCCTACAGGTAGCATGATGGCCTACAGGTATGCACACACACCACTAATAAGTCTAGCCTGGGTTCGAATCCAGACCGAGCTATAAATTGTCATTCTGGTGCTTGACAGGCAGGGTGATTCAGCAATGCGTGTGCCACCCCTCGGATGGACGTTAAACTGTGCATCATCCCATCTGCTGACACGAGTTGGTGGACATTCTGATTCCACCGTGCCCATTGTGAAGAGTTTGTGAGTTATCGCCGGCACCCTGAACAAAATACATACTCCCGGGGTGTGTTCAGTTACTAAGCAGCAAGCTTGCGCTTGCCAAGCCAGCCGTTCCTTATTAACAATTTTGAAATGGAGTGCTTGCTTGAATGTCGAAGCCACTTGAGGAGTGCTCTACAAGAAGCTTGGTAACTGAACATACCCCAGCTCTAAGAAACCTACAAAGCGGCACAGCCATACACTCAGGTTAGGCAATAATGCTACCCCACACACTTTTGCTGCATATGAAAGGAGAAAATCTTAGGGCAAACTTAGATGGTTCAAAGGAGGTGGGAGGAAGGAGAAGGAAGAAGAAAGAGAAAGAAGGAGATGGGAGGATAGAATTATGGGGGAGGTGGAGATAGAGGGATGGGGGGAGGGGGTGGGAGACTAGAAGCATTTGGGTGTTGGGAGCGTAGAAGGATTGGGGGGGAGACTACAAGGATGGGGGGGGAGTGGGAGACTAGGAGGATTGGGGGTGGGAGACTAGAAGGATGGGGGGGGGAGTGGGAGACTAGAAGGATAGGGGTGGGAGACGAGGAGGATTGGGGGTGGGAGACGTGGAGGATTGGGGGTGGGAGACTAGGAGGATGGGAGGTGGGAGACGTGGAGGATTGGAGGTGGGAGACGTGGAGGATTGGAGGTGGGAGACTAGGAGGATTGGGGGTGGGAATCTAAAAGAATGGGGGGGTGGGAAACGAGGAGGATGGAGGGTGGGAGACTAAAAGAATGGGGGGAGTGGGAGACTAGGAGGATGGGGAGTTGGAGACTAGAAGGATGGGGGAGGGGTGGGAGACAAGAAGGATGGGGGAGGGGTGGGAGACAAGAAGGATGGGGGAGGGGGGGGAGACGAAGTATGGGGGGAGATGAGTGGGGTGGGAGATGAGAAGGATGGGGTGGGGGAGAGGGGAAGAATGACGGCGGGGGAAGACGGGAAGGATGAGGGTTGGGGAGAGTGGAAGGATGGGAGTGGGGAGAGTGGAAGGATGTAGGTGGGGAGATCGGAAGGATGAGGGTGGGGGAGTGGAAGGATGGGAGTGGGGGGAGTGGAAGGATGGGAGTGGGGGGAGTGGAAGGATGGGAGTGGGGGGAGTGGAAGGATGGGAGTGGGGGGAGTGGAAGGATGGGAGTGGGGGGAGTGGAAGGATGGGAGTGGGGGAGTGGAAGGATGGGAGTGGGGGAGTGGAAGGCTGAGAGTGGGGGAGAGTGGAAGGATGAGAGTGGGGGAGAGTGGAAGGATGAGAGTGGGGGAGAGTGGAAGGATGAGAGTGGGGGAGAGTGGAAGGATGAGAGTGGGGGAGAGTGGAAGGATGAGAGTGGGGGAGAGTGGAAGGATGAGAGTGGGGGAGAGTGGAAGGATGAGAGTGGGGGAGAGTGGAAGGATGAGAGTGGGGGAGAGTGGAAGGATGAGAGTGGGGGAGAGTGGAAGGATGAGAGTGGGGGAGAGTGGAAGGATGAGAGTGGGGGAGAGTGGAAGGATGAGAGTGGGGGAGAGTGGAAGGATGAGAGTGGGGGAGAGTGGAAGGATGAGAGTGGGGGAGAGTGGAAGGATGAGAGTGGGGGAGAGTGGAAGGATGAGAGTGGGGGAGAGTGGAAGGATGAGAGTGGGGGAGAGTGGAAAGATGAGGGTGTGAGAGGGAGATGGAAGGATTGGGGGGGGGGGGTGGCAATAGAAGGATTGGAGGGGCAAGTGTACAGAAGGATGGGGTGGGTGGGATGGAAGTAAGAGATAGCTCGGATGTTTTTTCTGAAGTTTAATATTATTTAAACTTGATCAGGCATCAACATCTTCACCATCCTGCACGGCCATCAATCATCAAGTACGTCCGTGTCGATATGACAGCGTCCTTGATGTTTTCCTTGGCCAGACATTCAATATTATTCACCGTTCCACCTTTACCTGTTCAATCCACGTCGTCCTCCTATCTTGGTTTTTCAGCACGTTCCCGAAAAATTTAAAAACACGACAAAAAAACACCTGATTATTTGAACGATAAATAAATTATTATCCCTCAAAATGTATTAACCTGATTTTTGCATTATTACAACTCAAATTCCTTTAAAGAAAAAAATTTCCAACCCTCGTGTGTTTCCATGACAACGTGAGTGCAGGGTGTGTTCAGTTACCGAGTTTGTTTGAAAGCTCTCCCTTGGTAACCACGTGTTGGCTCTTGGTAACCACGTGTTGGCTCTTGGTAACCACGTGTTGGCTCTTGGTAACCACGTGTTGGCTCTTGGTAACCACGTGTTGGCTCTTGGTAACCACGTGTTGGCTCGTGGTAACCACGTGTTGGCTCGTGGTAACCACGTGTTGGCTCCTGGTAACCACGTGTTGGCTCTTGGTAACCACCTGTTGGCTCCTGATAACCACGTGTTGGCTCTTGGTAACCACATGTTGGCTCCTGGTAACCACGTGTTGGCTCCTGGTAACCACGTGTTGGCTCCTGGTAACCACGTGTTGGCTCTTGGTAACCACGTGTTGGCACGGAGGCGGCACACCGAGGGGGGGTTCGACATGGGAACCTGGAGTGCGATGACCGCACGTGGACCGCGCGCGGTTATGGTGATGCTGCTGATTGTAATGAATATTTTGAATGGCGTTCCTAAGCCCCGCCCTCATGTTCCCGTTCCCGGTGTCTGATTGGCTGAAGTGTTCTTCCCCGTGGATCCTCCTCCCAATGAGCGGAACTTCCGGGTTGACGTGCCCCTGTGTTTTGGGAAGTACACGGTAAGCGGCCGAAGTGTTCATTTCTATTTAAACCTCGTACTCTGGGGAAGTCTGTTTTGTGAACTCACGGGACTCGGATAAAGCATAAACGACCAGTCGGGGTCTCCTCATATCGGGTATTTAATTAATTGTCAAAAATGTTTGTCCCAGTTGTGAGGGAGAAAAGGGGGAGGGGTGACATGGAATTGGGTGTGGGGGTGTGGGGGGTGACATGGAATTGGGTGTGGGGGTGTGGGGGGTGACATGGAATTGGGTGTGGGGGTGTGGGGGGTGACATGGAATTGGGTGTGGGGGTGTGGGGGTGACATGGAATTGGGGGTGGGGGGTGACATGGAATTGGGGGTGGGGGTGTGGGGGTGACATGGAATTGGGGGTGGGGGTGTGGGGGTGACATGGAATTGGGGGTGGGGGTGTGGGGGTGACATGGAATTGGGGGGTGGGGTGACATGGAATTGGGGGTGGGGTGGGGGGTGACATGGAATTGGGGGTGGGGGTGTGGGGGTGACATGGAATTGGGGGTGGGGTGTGGGGTGTAGGGGGGTGACATGGAATTGTGGGTGGGGGTGAAGGGATCGTGTGACAGTAGGATCGCGATCGGATGAACGTTTCACTGAAACACGTTTAAATATTTCGAAAGTACGTACAATGTAGACGAGAACCAGACAGCTTGGTTGTAATAATGTACACACAGCAAGACAATATAGATGGTACATCATGTTGTCCGCACTTTGTTGGGAGTTTAAATGACTGGGGCTCTTCGATGAATTGGCAGAACGAGCACACGAAGAGACGTCGTGGGACAGGACGAGCACACGAGGAGACGTCGTGGGACGGGACGAGCACACGAGGAGACGTCGTGGGACGGGACGAGCACACGAGGAGACGTCGTGGGACAGGACGAGCACACGAGGAGGCATCATAGGGCAGGACGAGCACACGAGGAGACATCATGAGACAGGACGAGCACACGAGGAGACATCCTGGGACAGGACGAGCAGACGAGATGTCATAGGGCAGGACGAGCACACGAGGAGACGTCGTGGGACAGGACGAGCAAACTAGGAGACGTCGTGGGACGGGACGAGCACACGAGGAGACATCATAGGGCAGGATGAGCACACGAGGATACGTCGAGGGACGGGATGAGCACACGAGGAGACGTCGTGGGACAGGACGAGCACACGAGGAGACGTCGTGGGACGGGACGAGCACACGAGGAGACGTCGTGGGACGGGACGAGCACACGAGGAGACGTCGTGGGACGGGACGAGCACACGAGGAGACGTTGTGGGACAGGACGAGCACACGAGGAGACGTTGTGGGACGGGACGAGCACACGAGGAGATGTCGTGGGACGGGACGAGCACACGAGGAGACGTCGTGGGACAGGACGAGCACACGAGGAGACGTCGTGGGACGGGACGAGCACACGAGGAGACGTCGTGGGACGGGACGAGCACACGAGGAGACATCGTGGGACGGGACGAGCACACGAGGAGACGTCGTGGGACGGGACGAGCACACGAGGAGACGTCGTGGGACGGGACGAGCACACGAGGAGACGTCGTGGGACGGGACGAGCACACGAGGAGACGTCGTGGGACGGGACGAGCACACGAGGAGACGTCGTGGGACGGGACGAGCACACGAGGAGACGTCGTGGGACGGGACGAGCAAACGAGGAGACGTCGTGGGACGGGACGAGCAAACGAGGAGACGTCGTGGGACGGGACGAGCAAACGAGGAGACGTCGTGGGACGGGACGAGCAAACGAGGAGACGTCGTGGGACGGGACGAGCACACGAGGAGACGTCGTGGGACTGGACGAGCACACGAGGAGACATCATAGGGCAGGACGAGCACACGAGGAGACATCATGAGACAGGACGAGCACACGAGGAGACATCATGGGACAGGACGAGCACACGAGGAGACGTCGTGGGACAGGACATTGGTAGAAAATGGCAAAATCAATGAGGTGGCGGAAATTTAAACCTTGGATAGATGGCACAACATCGTGTGCTATGTTCTTGGATGAGAACATCAACCGGGATGACCCAAAATTACCAATCCCTTTCCCTTCCCCTTTTCACCTGACTTAGCCGTTCAAAGGGACACTTTTCAGAGGCACACTCCAAAAAAAAAGAGGACACAAAAAAAAAGGAGGACACACTTTTTAAGAGTTTACGTATGGAGCAATCGAATCGGTGGTCTCATTCGGCGTGTTCTGGACCTCGATTAATTTTGACAGAAAACCACCGTTCATCCAGTCGAAATACTGAATTCTCTTGTGCTTGTCTGAATCCACCTGCAATTGTAAATCAATAACACCTTTATTTTCCACAGAGAAGTGTACGTACCAGCAGCACATACCAAGCACTCGGCTTCCCGTTATTCTGGACCACTTCAAAAACACAGTAGTTTTGTCTTCAGTTCCGCAGGGAATTTGTAGTTTGGTTTTTGGTATTGTAAACTGCTCTTGAAGAAAATCGAACGAGCATGTACGGTATGGACTTAGAAAAGACACTAAATCGTCGACTGAGCATGGCATTGGACTGAGCACCTCACTGTGAGGTTGGACAGAAAGAGGAGGCGTGAGTGTCAATGTTCAAACGCGTCCATTATGCCCTGACAGAGTTGTACAGACTTGTACCAAACTGTCCCAATCCATTGGGACCATTCTCTGTGCTGAGTGTTGGTGCTGCCGAAGCAGTCTCCTTGGCTATTGGGCACAATCCTGGACGGGTCGCCACTCCAACACAGGATACCAGCAAGCTGGCACTCATTTTGCCGACCTCGGAAGGATGACAGGCTGAGTCAACCCCACCTGGTATTAATTCAACAGCTGAGTGGGACTTGAACTCAGGACCCTAGGATCCCAAGCTCGCCACCCTAACCATTAAGCCAACACCAGGCCTTGGATCAGTGGAGATGGCCTTGGATACCATAGGAAGAGAGTTTGGTGAGTAGTGCAGGGTGCCAGACCGTGTCAAGAGCACGTGATATGTCTAGGGATACGTCTCTGATTTCATGTCCGGCATTGAGGACCTCCATCCATTGTTGGGAGAGCAGAAGCAGAATATCCAGGGTAGAGTGACCTGGTCTGAAACCAAATTGAAGATTGGAAATCAAGCCATTGGACAAGAGGAAGGATTTAATGTCTGAAGCGATGATGGATTCCATAACCTTACTGATGATTGGGAGAAGGCTGATTGGTCTGTAGTTGCAGGGATCTGTTTTTGCACCTTTTTTATGCAGGGCAGTGATGTTTGCTGATTTCCAAGCAGATGGTGGATGACCTTGAGCAAATGAGAGGGTGAATAGAACAGAGAGAGGGTGAGCAAGAGCAGCAGAGCATGTTTTTAGGACACGTGGACTGATGCCGTCTGGACCGGTTGCAGAATCTGAGTCGAGGTTTGACAGCAAGCTCTCCACCTTGTCAGGAGAAAAGGACACAGAGTCCAGGAGCAGTTGGGTGTGACTGGATAAGGTGGGTACAGAAAGCGATGGGTTTCGGACACAAGATTTCGATGGAAACACCGAGTTTAGGCATTCAGCCTTTTCACGTGCTGGGTCATAAATTTTCAGCAGTGCGGCGATTTGAGGCAAGGGAGGGGATGGAGGAGGAACATACACCAGAAAAAGATTCGATTCAACGCCACCAAGATTTGGAGGAGGGAGAGAGGTTTGAGAGTTCAGACGTGAGCTTAGAAAGATGTTGTTTTCTGGCTCTTCTGAGGGTAGATACACACTTGATCGCTATGTTGGACAACTTGATCATCCATTAACGTACTCATTGAAAGCAACCCTAAACCAAGCTTTCTGCTTACTCTCTCCTCCTTTTCTTGCGTTTTGTTCCGCGATAATCACTGAGGGTCGGTTTAGTCAGAATAACTCCAATAAGGTACATTGTGGTGCAGTGGGACATGCGGTGAGGTCATGGGGATAGCCCTTATTGCAATTATTTTTGGTCAATAATACTAAGTGCTTATGTGATGGAACTTTGTATTATTGGCTGATAATAGCTGCTCGAGGGGATGACCCCAATGAACCGTTGTCTCAAAGGACTTCAGTTATTCCGAAGTCGTGCCAGAAGGTGTAGACACAACCCAACTTTCATTTTCTCTTTCAAAACGTCATCTTTTCTCCCAGGTTATTCCTCACTCATCTTCCTGATCCATTGATTTTTTTATTATTATTATTTACATCCCCTATCCCTCTCCCATTTGTATGCAATATATGATGAGATGTAACATACTCCTTACAGAGCCTTGGTGCTGCCAACACAGTTTCTTGGCGAGCACTATGCTGGGTGTTTTGCCATTGCCTTCCCAGCAGTCAATCGGGGCAGGAATTTGGAATTTGTTAAAGGTACCAGCGTTGGCGTGCCTACTCTTCGCCAATGACACCATGGGATTATTAACGTCCACCAACTAATGCCGACAGAAGGGACACCCAGTTTAACGTCTATTCGAGGGACGGTGCACACAATGATGTATCGCCTTCCTGTGAAACAATGGAAATGATAGTTTATAGCTGGACCGAGATTCAAAACCAGGCTAGACAGCGCAGAGGCGAGTGTGCACACCTGTTGGCTATCCTGCAAGCCCATGCCATTTGTAGATTTGTATAGGTAAGTACATGAACATGGACATTGGAAACGAGTCAAATCACTTCTTTGCAATAAAGCACTCAAGGGTTCTGTACTTCATGCAAAATCAGAACATTACCTTTTTGTTGCTGTTATCATTATTGTTTTTCCTGTTCCCCAATGTTCAGCCGTAAAATTTGGTGTTTTCTCGGTATCATTCACTGACTACAACCCATTGTGTGCCCGTTCCTAGTGAGCCGGATGTCTCCAATCTGCTCTCTTTTATCAAGTATCCATTAAGATCGTGCTCTTCACGAGAGCTGCTCTGTGCTTGGTGTGACCATCACAATGGCCATGGCTCCAGCTGAGATGAAAGAAGGGAAAGCAGTGACTGCCAGAAGCAGCAAGAATACCTCAAAAGTTAAAGATTTTTGGTACAAGAACGTCTGCGGGAAAATTACAAACCCAACAGGTGCGGAAGATTCACGGGCAGATTCACAAGCAGATTCACGGGCAGATTCACAAGCAGATTCACGGGCAGATTCACAAGCAGATTCACAAGCAGATTCACAGGCAGATGCAGTCAAAAGTATGGTTGGTGATCAAGTGAAGGCAGAGGCAGAGAAGCAACAAGCAAAGTCCAAGGCTTTCTTGCGATCTCTGCGGCCCAGCGAGTTGCATGGCCTGGCCGGTCTGTTGGATCCTGACGACAACTGGCGCTCATTGGCAGCACATATTCGAAACCCTGGGGGAGAATTCCGTTACAGCATGGTACATATCCGGTAAGGAACCGATTTGTTGTTTTATTTACTGGAAACACCCACTTCCTACGGGAGTAGCCGGGGAGGGTGGGGAGTGTCATCTTATTGTCATTGCTATTGTAATTATTACTGTTATTATCCTCCGCCAACCAACGAAGTTGGTGGGGGATATAGAAATGGGTTCCGTCCGTCCGTCACATTTTGTTTCCGGAGCTTAACTACAAATCCCCTCAAGATATATTTACGAAATTTGGTACACATATCAAGCAAGTGGTGCACTGGTGCCTTTTGATATTTTCGAATTGATAGGTCACATGGTTTGGCAGCCATGTTGGATTCAAGAAAAATATTAAATAATGTTTTCTCTGGTTATTGTTAATATTGTTATCCCCCGCCAACCAAAGAAGTTGGCGGGGGATATAGAAATGGGTTTTGTCCGTCCATCACATTTCGTTTCCGGAGCTTAACTACAAATGCCCTCAAGATATACTTACGAAATTTGGTACACATATCAAGCAAGTGGTGAACTGGTGCCTTTTGATATTTTCGAATTGATAAGTCACATGGTTTGGCAGCCATGTTGGATTCAAGAAAAAAATATTAAATAATGTTTTCTGTGGTTATTGTTAATATTGTTATCCCCCGTCAACCAACAAAGTTGGCGGGGGATATAGAAATGGGTTCCGTCCGTCCGTCCGTCACATTTAGTTTCTGGAGCTTTAACTTCAAATCCCCTCAAGATATATTTACGAAATTTGTTACACATATCAAGCAAGTGGTGAACTGGTGCCTTTTGATATGTTGAGATTTCCCCCAAAAAGATTTTCTGTCACTTTCCATGGAAACAAGTTGGGTATTAAGAAATAATTGAGGTTAACCTTTGTTTCCAGAGTATAGTTGCAAAACTATTAACTATTTCTTTATGAAATTTGGTACACACATCAAGAATAAATTGAACTGGTCCCTTTTGCTACTTGTCCTCATTTACTATGGCGGGGGATACGGAAGACTTTGTTTTCAACGGATGCTAGTTATTATTAATATGATTATTACAGTGTGCTATTATCAATATTGTTGTATTTTTATTTTGTTATTGGAAGTGGCCTCGGAAAAAACACCATGATTACATGGAGTGACGCTCGAGCTGCTATCTTTACACCTTAACATGGTGTTTTCCCAAGGAGGAAAAAGGCAATAAGACATGGGAATTCCTCCGGATTTTTTGCAGTACAGTCGAAACTCGAAAGCAACATAGACTAAAGCGAATGTCTCTTCTTAGTCATGATACAAGCAAGTAAGGGTTCTAAAGCATCACTCGTAATGCCCTCTGCCACCATCACCAGGAGTGGTGCACATTTACATATAATTTCTCATTGGCCCCACCTTCATAACCCCAAAGGGTGGGGGGGGGCAAACCCAGTTGCTTCAATCTTTGTCTGATGAACCTTAGTCCTCCTGGCAAGTTTGGTTGAAATTGGATAACTAGTGACTGAATGCATCAGCAACAGATATGCAGAGACAGACAGACACCAATTTGTGTATTTTAGTATGATTTCTCAACCTATCACCCGACCCCACCCCCACCTTCTCCTCTTTCATTGTTGCTTGGCGATTGAGAGGACCACTTATAGAGGTTCTACAGTAGAGTCCTCACATAAATATAGTCATGGAAGTTCAAGGTGACGAGACCCTTCTTTGAAAATGTTTATCGTGTCGCGTCACTCCCGTGTCGTGTCGTGAGAATGTTTATCATGTCGGGTATTACAAGTCATCCCATCCGTAATTCTGGGGAAATTAATTGGAGCGGTTCTTCGCTAGTTATGTAAACCGCTTTTGGCCTGTTCCATCCATCCAATTGGACCATACTCTGTGCAGAGCGTTGGTGCTGCCTAAGCAGTCTCCTTGGCTATTGGGCACAATCCTGGACGGGTCGCCATTCCGACACAGGATACCAGCATGCTGGCACTCATTTTGCCGACCTCGGAAGGATGACAGGCAGAGTCAACCCCACCTGGTATTAATTCAACAGTCAAGTGGGATTTTAACTTCGGATCCCAGGATCCCAAGCCCACCACCCTAACCATTAAGCCAACAGCAGGCATATTTGGCCTGTTGTTGAGCCTTTTTTATTGTCAAACTGGCGGTGCAGTTCAAGCTGTACAGGATGAAATGTTAAAACTGTCTATGGGGGGATTATGAGGGGAGGGCTGGGAGCTATTATATGGTGATACGTCATTCTTGCTATTTTTGTTGGAGGGATGCTTTAGGAGTCGTAGTATAATTAATTTTCACGACAATGACCCATCCACAGAACTTGCATAACGTGACAACCATACAATGTTTGTGCAAACAAGTCATTTATAGCCACTGACTAATAGCAAAAATGATCACTGGTTTACTCCTTTTGTTTTTACGAACAATATCCTGCTTTCTTTTTTCAAGGAAATTTGAGGCTGTACAAAGATGTGGGAAAAGCCCCACAGTGGAGCTCCTTTACGATTGGGGCACAACCAACATCACAGTGGGCCAGCTTCATCAGGTGCTGTGTGAATCTGGTTTCACGAGTGCAGCCGTCACCCTTTTGCCTGGTATGTAAGTGCCGGAGGGTTGCAGGAGGGGGATTTGTGTGGTTACACTACCTGGAAGAAAAAAAAAAAACATGATGTAAGATTTTGCTTTATATTGTATGAATAATGTCGAGACGTAATATTTCCACAACCACAGGGGTCTCTTTACCTGACACCGGAAAACCATATTCGCACAGCTTATTGGTTGTCCAGTGCTCGGATGCTCTATTGGAGAAGGAAAACGTACATACTGGGCAGCCATGTACGTCTAACACCAGAGGATTTGCACCTACGATGGTCTATGCTGATCCTTGCAACCCCATGCTCAAAAAGAATGAGCATTTCTCCAGTAACTTCTGTAACAGAGCCCATTCAGACACTTGTGGAGCGACAGAAGTCGCGTCCTATGGAGGTTTGTCACACACGACCAAAGCTTACGGACAAGCTTTTCACACCTCACAATGCTATCCGAAAACATTATGACATAGACATGGTCACCAATGACCTGGATTTTCATTAGTTGCACGTGTTCAGCTTAAAATGTTTTCTAAGACTTGATCAATGCAAACCTTATGACACCTTCCATCGGATTTATCCATTGTAGGTCCTTGCTAATGCTTCCCCTCTATCCTCTCTCTCTCTCATTTGTGAGCAAGACGTGCAACCAGTGGAATTTTCAACTCTCCTCCACATCACAAAAAACTTCAATAATGAGCCAGTGAAGGAAGGGGGCAGCTGGCTCGGCGAAGGGGGCTTCGGAGTTGTCTACCTTGGCCATCTGAATGACAAGTTGGTTGCAGTGAAAAAACTCTCCAACGTAAAGTATTCTGACTCCATGATATTTAACCTAACTTGGTGCTCAAAATTTGCTGTACTTTTGATTAGTATGGTTGTTCCAGATGAAACGTCATGATGTTCACACATTTCTTCTTCTACTTCTTTGACATGTTTCTCTTCTTCTTTGACATCTTTTTCTTCTTGTGGTGCTCCGCCAGACGGCAGATTCCGTGCTGTTACAGCGTTAGTAGCGAGAAATACAGTGGATGACTTGCCACTGCCTATTATAGACAGCCAGAGCTGGACTTTGAAATTTGTTGAGGGTGCCGGCAATAACTCAACTACTGTTTACGAAGACACCGTGAGATCTTTAACATTCACCAATGCCTCCACTGCTGGCACATGGGTCCTTTGGTTTTAATGCCTTTCCAAGGGATGATGCACACATTAATGCCTCACCCAGCCTGTAAAACACCAGGATGACACTTTATAGCTGGGTAGAGATTCAAACCCAGGCTAGACAGCTCAGAGGGGAGTGCACATTCCACAAGATTATCCTGATAGTCCTTTTAGCTAATAAACCAGAAACATAATTACCCCGCATGCGTGAAGCAGAAAGCGCGAGGAAGCAATTGGTTCACTTTTTCTGTCTGTCTGTCTATCTCCAGACGTCGGTCTATGATCAATGAACTACTTGACTTCAATTGGATTATATATTTTGAATATTGTGGAACATGAATTGGAACACAAATCTGCAGGTTAGCAGTACCATGGCTCTGAAATTGGCAAAATGCATCGAATCTCATCCCAGTCACGCATGCACAGAGAGGAGCAAGAGAACTCTTTTACTGTCTGTCTAGCAGTCAAACAAAATTGAAAAATCATTCCAAAACAGGAAACTTACTGTTTTTAGGGATGTCATAAAGAACACAAAGCACAGGCTCGAATAATTAATTTGACTTTTTGAATAAGATGGTGTAAATGACAGTAGACCAATGACGATAAACTTTTGAAAAAGGTTTGTGTTTTGTTTTTCTCAACAGCCTTTTAAAGCCATTATTATATTTCAATGGAATTATATATTGTTACGGTTATGGGGGTAAATGGAGGAATTTAATGGGGAAGATAGGATTGAACAGAGTTGTTTGGTCCGTGGATGTGTGGGAGACATCTCAATGTAATTAAGTATTAATTAAACAGCCGAGTGGGATTTGAACTCAGGATCCCAGGATCCCAAGCCCACCACACTAACCATTAAGCCAACACCAGGCATAAGGTTACACTCGAACCCGTTATTCAAAGTTTACGAACAAAACCAACATAGATCATGTTCGGAAGTGCAAGTCCTGAGTTGAAAAGACTGGTTCAATGTCCTTTATCTCAAGCCTCACTGCTGGTTGTGTCATTGCTGGTTTGTATTCATTGAAGTTTTCTCCACAGCAGTGTGAAGAAGGCTCTGACACAATGAGGAAACAGTTCCTTCAAGAAATCCACACATTGGCCAGGTAGGACAAAAAAAAAAAATGTTTTGGATAAAACAATGCAAAAAATATATGAGCCTCATTAAGTTGGGAATGTTTTTATTTTGTTGAAAAAGAAAGTAAATAATTGATTTTTGCTTTGCATTATGCACTTGCATTTTGTAACGAGCATATGATGTTTCACAGCCAATCGTGGGCTGACAAAAACTCAACCTACTGGAGCATCATGAGTGCTCTTTACATGTACCTTCATCAGAAAATGGTGACATTTCGATCATTTCATGCACGACTGCGTACTTTTACCACGCCATAGGTTCTGGTGTTCCATCAGTAATGGGAAACGGGAAGCAATTTCACATTTGATTTTCATTCGAGGTTTCAAATCACGATGTTTATTAAACCTTGTTGGGGGGGGGGGGAAGAATCCAAATTGGTTTGCTTCATGAGTTCAATGCATTTTTGCACCAGAGGGTTTGGTTTTGTTATTTCCCTTTTTGGTGAAGAACGTGGCACCACCCTGACACCATGTTTTTCGACAGATGTGCATGATGTACACAAACAACAACAACAATAACTCGTAATCACGAAGAACTAATTTGACGACTACTAATACTATATAATAACGGCCTCAATTATTGCCAAATTTTTTGGAGGGTTGGCTGGGAGCAGTTTTTGCCACAATTTTTTTTTCACGAACTGCCCGGCGAGGCTTGACATTTGATGGAAGGTGATTTGAGCAGTAATTTTCAATGAATTCAGAGTGCCGGAGATAATTCGCCAAATCTTCACGAGACATCAAGCTGTGCTGATATGATATCCTTGTATCAGGTTGGTTGGTTGGAAAAGGTTGATATTTTATATGAAGCCAGGAAGTGATGGATTAAAGTTACAATTAACTTTTTTGGGTCCATCTGCCTGCTTGCAGCTGTCGTCACAAGAACCTGGTGGAACTTTTGGGTTTCTCGTGCGATGGGCCGCAACTTTGCCTAATCTATGCCTACATGTCGGGTGGCTGTCTCACAAGCAGGCTCACTTGCACGGTAGGCTTATTCTTTCAATGTCGCCTCTAACCAGGCATTAGCCTGGCTGGGGGTTATTTTGGGGGTCCTGTCTGTCTGTCCGTCCGTCCGTCCACAACCTCTACTCGAAAATGATTAGCCAAATATTTGTCATATTGTATGCAGTAACATCTGAGCATGAGGCAGGTCAAATGATTTTGTGATTAAAAAATATATATATTTAGGGGAGAGAATAGTATGGGATTATATGTGCTTTGAGGAAACATTGTTTATTTAAATTATTTATTTCCATCATAAACATCACCAATGCCAACACACAAATTTATACATACACACAAGTAAATTAGACACACGTGGAGGCCATTCGGCCCATCATGCCTGTGCCACATCAACCCACACCAATCTTTCAACACGAGATCAAAATAAGAAAAATGCAACAAAATAATTTTTTTTTGTACTTCTTGTTGTTGTACACCGCTCCTTCCTAATTCCATATCCAGGCAATGCATGACGTCATCGCTGGGTGCCAATGGCAGGGAGTACTCAGCTTTTACTCCGTTTGTTACTTGGTGAAATTTTTTTTTTTTTTTACAACTACATATGTTAGTCTGTAGTTTGTTTTCTTGTTTGTTTGTGTAGGTGATATCTCAGCCATCCTTTGAGCTAGGAAGCAGAAATTTTGGGACAAAAGTGAACATGTGCTTTGGTGAAAAAGTGTTTTCTTTTCATTTTTTTTGATTAATCAATTAATTGATTAATTAATTAATTAATTATTTTATATCTCATCCTGGCAATATCTCAGGGCACCTTTTGAGCTCAGAAGCTGATATTTGGACATGACGGTGAACAAGTGATTTGGCCACAAAGGGTATTTTTGATTGATTAATCAATTAATGATTTAATTTTTTGATTATTTACTTGATTTTCAAAAAGTTACAGATTCGCATGAAACGGTGGTGGTTTAGGTATGCTATTGGCCAATTCATTAAGAAGTTAATTATTTTACAATTATTATTTATTTATTTTAATTATGCAGTTAATCAATTAACCAATCAATTATTGTACACTGCTCAATTCCGGCTCCATGTGCTTTGCGTCAACTGCAAATTCCGGTCCAATCTATGCAAGTATCAATACTTTCCTGTATCTGATCACCACCCCCTCTGCTATCCACCTCACCTCCAAGCTTTGTGTCATCTGCAAATTTGGAAAGCTTACTCTTCACCCCATTATCCAAATCATTGATGAAAATAATGAATAGTAATGGTCCGAGTACTGATCGCTGAGGTACCCCAATAATTACATCCTCCCACTCACAGCCACTCTTTGCTTCCTCTCACTAAGCCAGTTTTCAATCCAATTAGCTACCTGACCAGCCACTCCACAAGCCCTCACTTTGGCTAACAACCTCCGATGTGGTACCTTATCAAATGCCTTCTTAAAGTCTAGATATACTGTGTCCACTGCCTTTCCTTCATCCACCCAATCAGAAACTGCTTCATAAAACTCCAAAAGATTTGTTAAACAGGAACTACCTTTGGTAAACCCATGCAGACTACCTTTAATTAGTTTGTATTTGTTTAAATGGTTCCTCATCTGGTCCTCAATTAATGTCTCCATCACCTTCCCCACAACTGAAGTCAAACTAACAGGTCTACAGTTTCCCAATTCTTCTCTGGATCCTTTCTTAAATAATGATGTTACATTTGCTACTCTCCAATCCTCCGGTACCTGTCCTGACTCCAGTGAGCTATTGAAAAGATCTATTAATATCTCGCTTACCTGCTCAGCCGCCTCCATCAATACTCTCGGGTGCGTATTATCTGAACCCAGAGCCTTATCTTCTCTTGGTTTACCTAACTGTTCCTTTACTTCCTCCACTCCAACCTGTATCTTCTACAAAAGCCGTTCCTCACCTCCTCGTTAGATACTCTCAGCTATTGGCTATTCTCCTGACGGTTCTTGTGTAAAAGTTGAACCAAAATATCTGTTTAATAAGCCTGCCATCTCACTTTCAGCACAAACCACTCTCCTGCTGATACTCCTCAATGGGCCCACACTGGTCCTAACCTGTTATTTTCCCCTGACATACTTAAAGAAAGCCTTGCTATTGTGTTTAATATTCTAAGCCATGTCCTTCTCATCCTCTCTTTTGGCTTGCCGAGTTATTTTCTTAATTTTCCTCTGTTTACTCCGACGGTGATATAAATCTAACTCCAGTCCTGTTATTTTAAACCTAATAAATGCCTTCTGCTTCTCATTAATAGCATTTCTTATCTCACTGCTCAACCACCCTGGTCTCTTTCTGTTTCTAGTTTTACACCTCATTGGAATGTACTTACTCTGCACTCTACACATTTGCTCCTTGAACGTTTCCCATTTTTCTGATGCTAATTGTCCTGTTGTTAGAGTCCCCCAATCTACATCATCCAACTCTCTCCTCACACCCTCAAGGTTTGCCTTCCTGAAATATTTTTACCAAAAAAAAAAAAAAATCAAAGCTGTGTGTGTTAGCAGTGGAGGTGGTAAATATATATATATAAGAATAAATAAATAATTAAAAGTAAAATCTAATGTTCCAAGGAAATCCTGTCCATCAACGACCCCAAACTTTCCATTTATTCCTGATATGTGAAACACACTGCAACCGACGCCTACAGAAAACAGACTCTTTGTAGCGCCGGTCACATTTTCCATCCATTCATCATGTTACTTTGTTAAAACATTATCCATGGGTGGTCACTCCTATGTTTAATGTTTTGTGTCACTCGCTCAAGCGGTTGCGGAGAAAACGAATTTAAAAGCAAATAGAGATGAAAAGGTGAGGGCCTCGGATGACGTTCCACAACATAGTCAGGAATGGTTGTGGATGCCTATTACGAGTTTATTTATTTATTTTCACTTGACCATCTCCACTACCAACATGCAACTTCGAACTATTTATTTATTTATTTATTTACACACACCGCCTGCCATCTCCACTACCCATGTACCACCTGAATTATTTATTTATTTATTTATTTAAATACACTACCATCTCCATTACCTACTTGTAATAATACAAGAATCACAGATCATCTTCGGGTTGCAACAAAAAAAAAACACAACAACACATTTTGTGCTGTCACGCCGTTTGACGCTCTTCCCCTTTCTCCGTCGATCATTAGATGTCGGATGCAACAAAAGGGTCACTTGGTAGCCATCGTCCAAAGCTCACGAGTAAAACCTAATCCTCCTTAAGGCAATGCAATTGAATATAATACAATACGTACTGTAATATCAAATAAGGCACGAATTAGAGGTTACACCGCTCTTCAAAGGTTTAAAGTTTGAAACCAGGTGTGTTGTGAGTAACATTGTGAATGTCTTTACAAATTGGGCGAGTGCACAAAAGGTGTTCACACATTGAACTTCACTTCCTCACGAATTATGATTTTTATTTCAATTTTTATTTCATGTCTGTTTGTGGATATTTATTTGGTAACTCTTGTACACCGGCTGCACGCACGCACGCACTCTCTAAGCTGTCTAGCCTGGGTTTGAATCCCGACCCAGCGATAAACTGTCATCCCGATGTTTCACAGGCAGGGTGATTCATCAATGTGTGTGCCATCCCTCGGATCGATGATAAACTGGGCATCACATGTGCTGCATTAGTCGGTAGACGTTAAAGATCCCACGGTGTCTTTTTTGTGAAGAGTAGGCAAGCTATCGCCGGCACCGTGAACAAATTACAAGTTCCTGCAATGACTACCACTGGGAAGACAAAGTTAAACCACCCAGTGTAATCTTGACTGCGAGACTGTTTTGGCAGCACTGGACCTGCCTTCGGATAGAACATCGTAGAGAAAAATAATTCACAAACCGCAACAACCTCTTTCATCCTCTCACTCCTCCACCCAGCCTGTGCCACTGCCCACACTCCCAATGCCCACCAAGTCTCGGCTTAGTACCAATCACTGTTATTTAATTCCCCTCTCCTCTCGATGACGGAACCAACTTTCCGATTGTTATCTTATTCCCTTCCCGACATGACTTCAGGTCCATTGCACACCGCTACCTTATGGTCTCTCCCACTTCTATTCTATATTCTATATCTCTCCCATACTCTCCCACTTCTACAAGACCCCTCAAACCCCCTCGGACTCTAGTGCTCTTTCACCTGGAACTCCTCTCCTCATGCTGTGATTCATCCACCTGTTTTTTGTCCATTGTTTCTTCCATTTTCTCCTACTTTGTCTATTGATCCCTCACCCTCTGTTCTATTCCAGATAAGGTATTGTCATCGCGCACCGTCCGTCCGTCTCCTATTTTAACTTCTTCAGCCAAACCGCTGGGCCAATCCGGCTGAAATTTGGCAGCAACGTTCCTCTCCTGCCTGGTAACAGGAATCGCAAAGCTCATTCCGGTCACATGAATTTAAGTTGGTCAAAATGGCCAACTTGGTAAATTTCTTCAAAAATCTTCTCCAGATCCACCAGCCAGAATGCCACCAAATTTGGGTTACGACATTAGGTTAGGGTAAGGGATGTTAAATTGCCGGTCAGGCTGATCACATGACCGGAAGTGTGACAAAATGGCCAACTTAGTGGTCAATTTTGGGGAAAAATCATGTAAATTCCTTCAAAAAATCTTCCTCTCCAGACCCACGAGTTGGAATGCTACCAAATTTGGGTTACAACATCGGGATAGGGTCCTGATATTAAATTGTGGAGGCATGTCGATCACATGACCGGAAGTGTGTCAAAATGGCGGTTCTGCAAATTCCTTCCAAAATCCTCTCCTGATCCACCAGTCAGAATGCTACCAACTTTGGGTTACAACGTTTGGCCAGGGTAGGGATGTTAATTGGCCGAAGATCATGTGACCGGAAGTGTGTCAAAATGGCTGACTTGGTCAATGTTTGGGGAAATCATGTAAATTCCTTCAAAAACCTTCTTTTCCAGATCCACCAGTCAGAATGCTACCAAATTTGGGTGACAACATTAGGATAAGGTTCGGATAAGTTACAACATTACGATAAGCTACAAGTCCAGTGGTTCTATTTTGCCATGATCCTGTGCATCAAATTACCAAGGAGGAACACTGTTCTTTATGCGTGCACTGCCTATGCAGCCCTCGGCTGGGGATACCACATAGTAATTGGGGATGTGGTCTGCCACATATATGCAGGATGAGTTGACGCCGCTGTCCTGGGCCGCACGACTCGATGTGGCAGCAGACATGTCCCGTGGCCTGGCCTTCCTCCACCAGCAGAATCACGTGCACCGTGACATCAAGAGGTGATCTCATGCTTTCTTAACTTTAACTGATGATGACCCCCCAATAGACTCCCCCCCCTTTTCCTACTTGCTGTTGCTGTTGCCGCTGCCGCTTTCCACTTTGTGATTGTGTGACTAGGGAAAGTTTGATCGTTTAAGGAATTTGCACTTGCACTGTGTTTGTCTCACTTGATTTTCCTAATAGCAATCCCAGTGGAGCTATAAAAGCAGTACGATGGGTACAATGAGCACTCGCAGTGCAAATTTACGTGCTTAAGAGGCTTTGTAATAGTCGTTAAATCTTACACAAATAAAACCATCAGTGTGATTTACTGGTGCGAGATAATAGCACAGCGTAGCTGATAAAAATGCAAAATGCATGTCATTATGTGCAACGCTTGTGAGCAAAAATTAAGAGAAGCCATTTGTTAGGGCCATATAATACGTGGCAACATTTACTGTGATGCCTGGCCCTGACAGGCGGACGCTTGCATATGGATTTGTTTATTTTATTGTGTTATTTTCCCTTTGAGCAATGTTGACGATCCTTTTTTATGGTCATAATGTGTGTTAAGTTCTGTCCCAGTGTTAGGAACCTGTACTTTGCATTTGCTGAGGTTGATGTGTGGTGAGGTGAAGACGCTTGCTTATGGTGATGTAATATCACGGACAACTGACAGTACGGATTTATTTGTGTGCCTTGAGTTATTAGATGCATTAACTCTAACCCTGTCTTGTGTTCGTTCACCACCCAACTCCATCGCTCGCCCTCAGTTCCAATGTCTTGCTTGACGAGAACATGGTGGCCAAATTGGCCGACTTTGGCCTGGTTCGGACAGGCGAGGCTGGCGGTGCCACGGCGCTTACGTCCACGGTCGTTGGCACCACTGTGTACATGGCACCGGAGGCCTTGCGTGGGGAGATTGTGGCGATATCTGACGTGTACAGTCTTGGAGTGGTGAGTGAACCGTACTCTATCTGGTGCCTTCATGCTTTCGAAATTAAGTTGCATTATGGGCACTACCAGTGGTGTTGTCAAAAGTTGGTGCAACTTGTGAACATGAACCTCGAAGGTGGTTGGTGAAACTAATCACAGCCTAACATCAACCACTTTTGCCTAGTTTGTAGTAACTTTTTTCACCTTACAGTAACAGAGCTGCCATTAAGGAGCGTTATGCACTTTTTACACTATTAACGGGGAGCTTCATCGATCTTTAAGCGTACTATCTACCGTTTCTCGTTTTACACTTATCTGAGATAAATCTGACCCTATGTGAACAAAAAATGTGAAATTTTAGCTTTCATACGATGCACACGATCGTGGCATTTCTAACCCCGCTCCCTCTGCCACTCCATTGACGTTTGTCCCAAACTTGCCCCCTTTCCTTCGTTTCTCAACTTTCCCACAACTTTGCTGCCCTTGACCTTTCTCCACTTTTCCCCATCCTTTCTCAGACTACTTTCCCTTCATTTGCCACTGCACACTCGACTGTGTACAAAATCTGTAGATTGCTCCGTAATGAATAAAATGCCCCCCTCGACATGGTTTTTTGAAGGGCGTTGGTGTCACGTGTTGTCGTACCGTAATCACAGTGCCACGACGCTGGCCCATTGTGCCCTCGTTTGTCCACATGTGTGCAAGTATACATTTCTGATAGTGCATACGTTTGATTTCCGGCATATTGTCCATTTTCTGTGGATGTTTGGAAGTGTATCATAATGAAGGTAAAAGCGCAATAATACAGCGACGGTGTCAAGAAAACATTTTCTCTCAAAACCCCGACGCGATGTTGTGGGGAAGGCATTCAAATTGAAATGTGGTGATTCGACTTGTTCAACGTATGGACAACATCTTTCTTGAGATGAAAGAGTAATAAATTCTTGTAGTGACTCGGTACTAACATGATATTGGAGCGCAAGTCGTTGCTGACCAAAGGCAGACGAGCGTTGACCAAAGACTGAACAATGGTGTTGCATTGCAGTGTTGACACTGCACCGTGCATCTCGCACAGGTATTTCTGGAGCTGTTGACTGGCCTTGCACCCTACGACGAGCAGCGAGAGCCCGTACTACTGGTGAGGGCCTTTACCGTTCTAATATGTATATATATATATATATATATATATATATATATATATATATATATATATATATATACATATATATATATATATATATATATATACATATACCATTCCTTTCGCACCATAAGGCACATTTTGAGCTGGATTTTTGTTGGTAGCTTTAACTAAGTTGGCATGAACGACAGATTCAACACTCCCAACACCACTATTCATCGCGAAACAGGTATGATGTGCAGACACTCTCTTGGGAATCAAAATGAGATCCTCGACTCGCTTGTTACGTAATCGATGGATGTGCCTGATCTTGCGGCCCACGGTTCATTCTGTACTTCCACATCCATCTTTAAATGATTTGGACCAGTCAAATACAGATGTCTTTGACAAGTAGCAATCACCATACCGTGCATCAAATTGTCTAAATTTCAACAAGCTGGATGATTGACCAGAAACTTCACCTCCACACTCCTCAACTTTGTTGTCTCACTTTCCAACATCTTGATTTTTCAGCAGGTGCACGAAAGCAGGAAATGCATGATGATGGGTGTTGGTTTACCAACACTTCAAACAAATTCCAGCGAATTATTAATCTGCGTACTTCGTTCTGACTTTTAGAAACGAAGGTCCAGATCAAATTTGAACCACTTTTTCTTTTCTTTTTCTTTATACTCTTCACAGAGCATTTGTGCTGCCGAAGCAGTTTCGTAGCAAGGATCATATTGGGTGGTTTGACCTTGCCTTCCGAACCTTACTTGTCCATGCTCTATACTTCGAAATGCTGAGCGTCAGCAAGGAAGCAACACGTACCATTTTTGCAGTCGGGTATGACTCAGACGAGGTTTTCATCCACCGCCATCTCAGATTCAGAGCAGATGCTCGCTCTATCCATTGTGCCACCGTGTCTGGTGACGCACTCTTAGAATGGTTCATCATCACCAACCCAACACAACAAGATAGCAAAAGGAAAGAAACAGTCGATCAATTATACCTTAAAGGTAGACACTGTTGTGGATAAAATATTTTATTGAGTTCTGTTCTTGCATATGGCAACTTCGCTGCCAGGTAGCTATCATTTCTTGGAAGCGTGGCTGCGCCGCTGATGGTGTGCCCCTCTACCAGTACACAGGTACTCAATTCGTCGACCTCAGAAGGACGACAGACTGAGTCAGGTCCCTAGAATCCTAAGCCAACGTCAGGCTTTTTATTGAGTGGGGCTGGCAGGATGGCTTCGAAGTATGCACACTCACCTCTAAGCTGTTTAGCCTGGGTTTGAATCTCAAGCCAGCTATAAACTGTCATCCTGGTGTTTCACAGGCAGCATGGTTCATCAATGTGTGCCTTGGAGGTATGTTAAACAGGCATCCCGTCTTCCGGCATTAGTTAAAGACCCACGGTGTCCTTCGAAGAGTAGGTGAGCACTCGCCGGCACCATCGCCAAAATATTTCAAAATTCCTACCCTAACCATGCGTTCCCCCTGTCCCAAGGAAACAAAGTGCAAAAAGAGTCAACCCCCAAAAGGTTGCTATGCCCCTTAGCTGGGCATGTGGATTTGTAGTTGGTGAGCATTGTGTCATGATCTTAGGAGTGGTCCACAAGCTTAAACACATCACATAGACAACTGTGTGGCTTTGCCATTTTGTGTTGCCTAACATTAAACATGATTTAAAATTTTTTTTAATATTATCTGTGTATAAAACACCATGCTCATCTCTGTGCTTGCCCCACCATTCTCATCACCACTCCTCCATCCCCACAGTTGATAAACTGTTAGATTGATTTAATGTGAGTGTAGATGTAGCACAGGCTTGTTGTGCCAAATGGCCTCCTCTTGTGTCCAAGTTCCTTGTTTATTTCCCTTCGGACCAGTTAAGGTTTGGCAGTGAACAGTTCTACATGATGAAGAGCAGCGAATGCTTTGCTTGGTTAACTTCCTGAAACATTTCCTACCCAGTGCTAAGAGTATACTACCAAGTCATTGGTGCAGGGACAACAGCATCAATTGTGGTTTGTGTTGTGCAGAGCTCACTTGTGGAGGAGCTTGAGGAAGAAGCCAGAACAATTGATGAGGTAATGGACCGACGGATGGGCATGGTGGACCCAAAGGCGCTCGAGTGTTTTCTCAGCCTGGCCTGCCGCTGCTTAGCAGAGCGGAAACGAAAGCGACCAAGTGCTGCGGAGGTGAAATAATACTGACAAAAGAATCTGTCGATTGGAAAAAAGCATTCTTAAAAATTGTCACTTTCCCAAACACAACTGACTGTAATATTAACAGCTTTTAATTAGTGTCAGATTATTGTACATGATCTCAGTTTTAATCCATGTAGAGTCTACTGGTCCATCACAGCATAATTTCTTCTGACGGGTTCTCCCGTGTAGACGATGTGGTTGATGACGTCATAAATCTGATATAGAACAATTCCTCTAGAAGTTGTTTATCAAGTTGAACAAGTAATGTTCGTGTAAGCTTAATATGGTGGGCGAGTGAGGAAAAAGCTCCCATTACCAAGGCTCTTTTGGTCACAGGAATGATGCACGTTTGGGAACTAATATACGAGGGAATTTTGGTGGTTAATGCCTCCTATTTTTTTTTTCTCCAAAACAGGTAAAGATATTCGAATGAAACAAAGCACATCCCGCACATTAGCTTTTCCCGCCACTCGGTGCGAAGATTCATGATCCTGACGCTAGAGGTCTCAGTGCTATGTTGGTCAACATGGCAGAGTGCAGCATGACATTGTCAGTGCTGTGAAGTGTAAAGTGCTAGAGATAGCATGACTGGAGATGAGAGTGGGTGCACCATTACGATCCTGAGAGTAGGAGGCAGTCAATGGAGTTCCGCCACAACGGCTCACCAGCCCCGACTCGGTTCCGTCAGATGTTCATATTTTCCCCAAATTTAAGGAACGCCGTGGTGGAGAAGAATTTTCTTCCGACGACGATGTCAAGGTCGTTGCGAAGCACTAGTTGAGTCAGCAGGATGCACAGTTCTACCTTGACGGCTTCACAAAACTACTTGAACGTGAGCAGAAATGGGTGGACTGCATTGGTGATTATGTTGAGAAATAAATATGCGCCGTTGTCGAATAAAGATCAGTGTTGGTATCTGTCTTTGGGCTGGCAGGATGGCCGAGAGGAGCACACACTCACACAGCTATCTAGAGGCCTTATATCTGCTATCTGCCGGCATTAGATGACGTGGAC